>NW_028261386.1:125301814-125601814 GCF_051295495.1 Thamnophis sirtalis
TTTCAAAAATTTTTCGAACCTACTGTATGGGTGTGGCCTCCTTTGTGGGAGTGGCTTGCCGGCCATGTGACCTGGTGGGAGTGGCTTGCCTTCCATGTGTTTTCTTTCTTTCTTTCTTTCTTTCTTTCTTTCTTTCTTTCTTTCTTTCTTTCTTTCTCTCTCTCTCTCTCTCTCTCCTTCCTTTTGTCTCTCTGTCCCTTTTTCCTTTTTTTCTTTCATCTCTCTCTCACTTTTTCTTTCTTTTTTCTTTCTTTCTTTCTTTCTTTCTTTCTTTCTTTCTTTCTTTCTTTCTTTCTTTCTTTCTTCCTTTCTTTTTCTTTCTCTCTCTGTGTGAGTCTCTCTCTCTCTCTCTCTCTCTCTCTCTCTCTCTCTCTCTCTCTCTGTGTGTGTGTGTGTGTGAGTGGTGGGTTTCAAAAAATTTTGGAACCTCTTCTGTAGGTGTGGCCTACTTTCCGGGTCCACTGGTGGAACCTCTTCTAACCAGTTCGGTAGATTTGACGAACCGGTTCTACCGAACTGGTGCGAACTGGCAGGAACCCACCTCTAAAACAACCAAACTCAGAGAGCATCAAGAATCCCACATTGCTTTCCCTATTTTATATTAACATATATAAGCAGAACTATAGATGTTCATATTTTGGAGCCCTGAGAGGGGAAAATAATCAATAAAAATATATCTACCTCATCCATCTCTTAGCTGACAGTCTCCAAACCAGCCCTGAAACTGGTTTGGAATGGATATGAATAATCAGCCCTACCTAACATTTACTTCTGAAGCCAGTACAGATCTGAGCAAAGAGTAACATATTAACCATCTGATAGCAATCATCCACTATAATTAGATCTAAATTCTGTTTCTTCAATTAATTTAATTTCTAAGCATAATTAATTTAATTTCTAAACATAATTTCCAAATGATGTTTCTCCCTGAGCCAGTTTGGTCTAATGGTTAAGACAACAGGCTAGAAACCAGGAGACTGTGAGTTCTAGTCCCTTCTCAGGCGTGGCAACCAGCTGGTGGGTGACATTGGACCATTCACACTCTCTCAGCCCATCTCAACTCACATGGTTGTTCTTATGGAGAAAAAAGTAGTAAGTAAGTTCCCTGCCTTAAGTTATTTATAAAACCAATCAAGCTGGGATAAAATCTATAACAACAACAACAACAACAACAACAACAACAACACTGGTTGAGAAAAATAATGTTATAATCATAGACATCACAATACCAGGTGATAGCAGGGTCGACGAGAAGGAATATGAAAAAATTGTGAAATACCAGGACTTATCACCTTTAAAGCCCTACATGGCCTAGGACCTGGATATCTCCGTGACCGCCTCCTGCCACATACCTCCCAGCGCCCAATAAGATCTCACAGGATGGGCCTTCTCCGGGTACTGTCGACTACACAATGTCGTCTGGCGGCTCCTCGGGGGAGAACCTTCTCTGTAGCTGCCCCGGCCCTATGGAACGATCTACCCCCTGAGATCTGGACCCTCTCCACTCTCTCAGCCTTCCGAAAGTCTATTAAGACCTGGCTGTTCCGGCAGGCCTGGGGCTGCTGATCTTTGATTGAGCTCCAGCCCCACTAAGATTGAGTGCATGTTGTGTTCTTTTAATTTCGCTTTGTCTTGTATTTTAAATTCTTTTAATATTTTTAAATTGTTTTTATGTAAGCCGCCCGGAGTCCTTCAGGATTGGGCGGCATACAAATCCATTAAACCTTAACCTTAAAAGTCGAAATTCAATGATTATGGCACAAACCAGCAGTGGGTGCTATTCCAAAAGCACTGGAATTACATTTGAAACATCTAAAAATGGACAAAATCACTATCAGTCAAATGCAAAAAGCTGCACTGCCTGAATCCGCATGCCTATTATGAAAATATTATGACGTCCTAGGCCCCTGGGTGGGGCCCAACTAGTAATCAATGCCAAATCCGGCGAAACAACTGGCCGCTGTGATACAATTCTGTTGTTGCAAATGATGATGATGATGATGATGATGATGATGATGATGATGATGATGATGTTGATGATGATGATGATGATGATGATGATGTATCACCATCTTTTGTCTCAGTACAATAAAGACTGCAGTTTTCCTCAAAAGCCATTAGCAATTCTACAGTATATCTTAAAATTAACCCTGATTGATTTCAAGAGCTAGATTTTGAAAGATCAAGAAAACATACAACACAACTTTCAAGCAGTTTCTGCTTGTGCAATCAAGCAAAACTTGTTCAAGCACATGGTATATTTTGTCAGAACATAGCATCTAATGCGTGTGTGTGTGTATGTGTGTGTATGTATGTATATATTCATTCATTCATTCATTCATTCATTCATATTCTTACGGGTTTATGATGATCTTTGTATACTTAGTAAGCCAACTGTTAAGCAATTACAGAATGCTTCAGTTTTTTAAAATAGTTTGCTCTCAGTCAAGCATTATTCCTTTTAAATTCATTATTTAATAGATAATCTACATTGCTGGGTATATGCATTATCTAATGAAGCATGGTTCTAAGTTACAGTAGCTAGAATTACTATGGATTTTTTTTTTACATAAGGGAAAAGTGCTGCTTGTTCAATAGGCTTTCGGTATAATATCACCACTGTTCTCTGAAATAGCTATGGCCCAGCATTTACTGTACATAAAAAAAGGCGTTTTACTGCTTCAGTATATTTTGTAGGAACAGGAAGTGCCAGACACAGAAGCTGCAATACGTATATTCTACAGGGTCATGAAATGTGAGCAATAAAAATCTTCCATCTCTGATTTTGGACTGCCACAGAGATACACATCTGGCAGAGCAGTCGGTGAAGCAGATAAGCATTCAGCCAGAGAAGCTGGATGGAACAAGAGGGCAATGGAATCAGGAAACTGAAGTAGGTAGTTTGGAGACGGGACTTAGCCTGGCATGATAAGCTTTCTAGTTAAGGTTGGGTGATGGAGTTTCTTTCTGTTGATCTTTCTGTGTTTGCTATCCTCCGGAGGTTAGTATTCAGCGTTGTCTTAATGTTGGAGACAGAGGGTCAGAATGATTGGCTTTAATTTCCTGGCCCTGCATGATCTTATTCACTGGTTTACAGAACTCCAACAAATGTGCCCAACAAATGCTTCCAAGATTCTGAGGCATGCAATCACTCCTGATTCGGGAGGAAAGCTTTTCACTCTGGCAGAGAATACCTTCTGGTGTGTATGTTTGTGTGTGTGCATCAGAGGTGGTATTCAGGAGGTTCTGACCAGTTCTGGAGAACCGGTAGCAGAAATTTTGAGTAGTTCAGATAATGCTATACCTCCCTAAGATCGATAAGATGGCAGAGGGTGGGCCTTCTCCAGGTGCCATCAGCTAGACAATGTCGGCTGGCGGCGCCTCGGAGGAGGGCCTTCTCTGTTGCCGCTCCGGCCCTATGGAAGGAACTACCCCCAGAGATCCAGACCCTACCCACTCTCATGGCCTTCTGAAAAGCTATTAAAACCTGGCTATTCCGGCAGGCCTGGAGCTGTTGACTTCTTGACCGGGGTCCAGCCTCACTTAGACTGGGTGCATGGTGTGTTTCTTTTAATCTGATTCTCTTCTGTTTGTCTTTTTACCTTTTTCTTAAAATTTTATTTCTGTAAGTCCTTCAGGATTGTGCGGCCTATAAATTTAATAAATAGAATGGAATAGAATAGAATAGAATAGAATAGAATAGAATAGAATAGAATAGAATGCTAAATACCATCTCTGACTGGCTCTGTCCCTATCTATTATCTGTCTCCCGAGTCCAGTGGTGGGATTCAAATAATTTAACAACCGGTTCTCTGCCCTAATGACCATCTGGGTAGGTGGGGCTTGGTGGTCATGTGACTGGGTGGGTATGGGCAACTCAAGGTCACTCAAGTCAATGGACGCTTCACCTTAGCTGTTACAATGTAATAAGGGTTAACTGGAGAGGCAGTTTCTGTAAGCAGGCCAATAAAGATTAGGCTAGAAACAACACCAGAATTTTTCCTTCCTGCCTTCCTTACAGGATTAGCCTTGTAAAGTGGAGAAAAACAAAAGGAGATTTCTTCCAACAATCAGTTCTCTGAACTACTTAGAAAGTTACCAACTGGTTCTCCCGAATAGGTGCAAACTGGCTGAGCCTAGGTGGTGCAGTGGTTAAATGGAGCACTACAGGCTACTTCAGCTGACTGCAGTTCTGCAGTTCGGCTGTTCAAATCTCACCGGCTCAGGGTTGACTCAGCCTTCCATCCTTCCGAGGTGGGTGAAATGAGGACCCAGATTGTTGGGGGCGATATGCTGACTCTGTAAACCGCTTAGAGAGGGCTGAAAGCCCTATGAAGCGGTATATAAGTCTAACTGCTATTGCTGCTATTGCTGTCCCACCACTGCCCGAGTCCCAACTGATTGGGAGGAAATGGGGATTTTGCAGTAACCTTCCCCTGGAGTGGGGTGGGAATGGAGATTTTACAGTATCCTTCTCCTGCCACGCCCACCAAGCCATGCCAACCAAGCGACACTCCACCCACCAAGCCAGCCCCACAGAACCGGTAGTAAAAAAAATTGAGTCCCACCACTGGTGTGCATGAGCATATGTCCGTGTATACACATCTATGCATGATCTCTGAGTTACTGTCTGGCATCATCTCAAAGTACTCTCTGCCTCATACCCAAAAAAGGAACTTTCCTGCTAAAAAGTGAGGTTTACATATTTCTCCTGTGCCACAAGATAGTTCCACTCTCAGACAACTGTATGAAAACATTTATTATAGGAATTGTCCGAAATAAGCAAAACAATTATATGTCTGTGCGTATAGGATATTTTAGGCAACATAGTTGCCGGGTATATACAATGTCATCTGCCTTATAGCGAAAAAATGTTTTCACACTTCAGTGAGCACAACAACAAGTGACATGTTCATCGTAATGTAAATGATACTTCTTTTATATTTGTGTCAAATAGGACAAGGCAAGTATACAACTACATTATTTTTGTGATGACGTTATAACACATATGCCATCCTTTTGATGTCAGTGTAGCTCGCTACAGACATCTGTGCTCGGTAATGTAATTTTGAGATTTGGGTGCTGTTAAGTCTATCCCCGTTAGGAGACTAGAGTTGTGCAGCAGAAGTTAGGAACGAATAAGCCGCTGAATAGTCCACTCACAGTCAACGAAGGTAAAAAAAAGAAGGGGAAATAATATAAGGTGAGCGATATCAATTGATGATTGCTAATATAAAAAACAGGAAGTTCCTGTTTGCACCGTATTGTATAAATGTGGTGTACGTCTAATTTTTTTTTGTGTGTATTTTACATGTTTGTTAATAAAAATCTTTTAAAAAAAGAATGTTTATCTTTTAGGCTCTTTCTTAAAAAGACTTAGTCTGTTGTAAGGAGCCCAAATTTGGAGGCATAGAGTCTCAGTGCGTGGCACGACAAAACTGCGCTCCACTAAAGCGCGCCCGATTAAACCGCGTCGCTGACGTCATCAGCAGGGCAACAACAGCGACCGCGGAGAAAAAAGAGCGCTTTAAATAGCGCTTTGAAAGCAAGCCGATTCAAGTTAAGGTAAGGGTTAGGTTTAGGGTTAGGTTTAGGGTTAGGTTAAGGGTTAGGGTTAGGTTTAGGGTTAGGGTTAGGTTAAGGGTTAGGGTTAGGTTTAGGGTTAGGTTAAGGGTTAGGTTTAGGGTTAGGTTAAGGGTTAGGTTAAGGGTTAGGGTTAGGTTTAGGGTTAGGGTTAGGTTAAGGGTTAGGGTTAGATCAGATCAGAGATCAGAGATAGGTTGCTCCCAGTTTGGCCCAGATCGGGCAAACAGGTAGTGGTGGCGGCGGGAGGCTCCACCCACCCGCTTCTATGCATGCGCAGAAGCATCGTGCATGCACATGGGCAAACCGGTAGTAAAAAAAAATGGAAACCCACCACTGCTGTGGATACTCCCAATCCAATTATATTTACTTCCCTTACTGAGCCCTGGACTCTCAGAATAGATGGCTCCTGTAGGAATATGTACAGTATCTCCAACCATTTGGTGCAGATACATTTTTTGAAGCTCCTTTGCTTCTAACCTTTTTGTCCCATTTTTTTTTTCATTTTTATTAAACTTGTCCCCTGCAAAAGAAAAAAAAAGGAAAAATCCACAGGAGCATCTTTTTTTTTATCTCCTACAATTTATCATCTCAGGGAATTACTCAATGACTTCAATAACTCTTAGACTGCTGCTGATAAGAACATGAGCTCCTGGTAGAATTAACCTTGCTGATAAGGTCAGGAGGGGAGAAATGAAGTTAGGAGCAATCCAAAAAAGTAAAGAAAATGTGGCTTTGTACATCTGAGAAAAGCCAGTTCACCTAGGAGTGGGGGGGGGGGGGAGACCAAAATCCAAAATCAAACCAGGAAGGATGCAGTAGCAAAAGATTTCTCTGTTGTTGTCAAGGAAACTATATGGACATAGCGATAACATTTAGATGAGTGTGGGTGCCAGATGATGAAGCTCCCTAGTCAGCAAGTACTCTGGTTACTTGTGAAGAATATTCAACTTTAATGAGTCATTCTGGAAGAGGTGATGTAGCCAGACCAACTCCATAACAGAGTCTGAAAGAGGAGTCCTTTGTTTTATAAGGATACATTCAAATGCAACATGGAGCATGTTGCAAATCAAGGAAAGCATGAAAGGGACAACATTACATTAAGCTTTAATAGGATTGAATATTTTAGGACTACGTTGTTGCGGCCAAAGCTTAGTTCACCTAAAGCAATCAAACCACTTTGAAGATACATACATTTGTTTAGCAGGCAAGCAACTTACACTGAGCATCCATCAAAGGATCCTGAGCAAAAACAGAACTACAACTTATACGTATATCTTTGGCTGACTACATTGCAGTCAAGTCCAAGGAAAAGGCAAGAGTGTAAAATTACAGCATGATGCTGGAATGTTGTTGATAAACTCATTTGGGTGACTTATTATTATTCATCCCTTCCTAAGAGATCACCATATCAGCTGTACTATCTCTGAGAGATGGTCAGTGAATATGAACAATTTGGTTTGTGGCTGATTTCTGCCTGTTGTCTCTCAGGGTCAATTCAGCTTGCTGTGAATGTTGACTTAAAAGGTTAATTTAAGCAGTTGACTTGTATGGTGGGGTTGGATGGTGGGATCTTAAAGATTAGCGTATGAATGCAGCTCATCTCTGTTTCTGCCCGTGCATGTATCTTGCACAACCATATTACCCGATTTCTTCCCCTTCAGATGTGCAAAACTATGGAGGGGTTAAAGTGGCCAAAAGGGGTAATGTGATCTGTGATAACAATGTCTATGTTACGTAGACATTGTAGGTAGTAAGTAGGACTAGAACTCACAATCTCCTGGTTTCTAGTCTTGTGCTTTAGCCACTGGATCAAACTGGCTCTGAAACGAAATATTAAGACTGTTAGAAGTAAAACGAAGGAATATAATGTTGATTTACTTGATCAAGATTAAGTAACAAGCTGTCTTGTTATTCTGGCAACCCTTCACTGAAAAGATGATGTTTGTCTGGAATGGTATAGGGTTTCCTGCCTAGGCAGGAGGTTGGACTAGAAGACCTCCAAGGTCCCTTGCAACTCTGCTATTGTATTATTGTATTATTACCACTTCACAGCACTTTACAATAGCAATAGCAATAGCAGTTAGACTTATATACTGCTTCATAGGGCTTTCAGCCCTCTCTAAGCGGTTTACAGAGTCAGCATATTGCCCCCAACAACAATCCAGGTCCTCATTTAACCCACCTCAGAAGGATGGAAGGCTGAGTCAACCCTGAGCCGGTGAGATTTGAACAGCCGAACTGTAGAACTGCAGTCAGCTGATGTAGCCTGCAGTGCTGCATTTAACCACTGCACCACTTCGGCTCTGTAAGTGGTTCACAGAGTCAGCATATTGCCCACAACAATCTGGGTCCTCATTTTACTGACCTCGGAAGGATGGAAGGATGAGTCAACCTTAAGCCAGTGAGAACCAAACTACTGAACTTTCAGCAGTCAGCAGAATTAGCCTGCAATACTGCATTCTGATCACTGTGTCACCACAGCTCTTAATAGATGTTTGCTGATTAGGACTGAATTATGTGGTTTTGCAGTTTGATAATCAATAAGAAATGAAATATGGGAAGAAACTTTTTTTAAAATGGAGTACTAGAAAAAGTGTTAAATTATCCAAATTGTTTATACTTGTCGGGGGGGGGGGGGAGCTATCCTTTATATATCTTCTTTTTCTTTTTTTCTACTTTTCAGTCTTCTTTGTCTTTTAAAAAAGTTTTTACATTTTTTTAGTTTATTTTTTTAATTCTTTTGTTATTTGTAAACTTTAATAAAATTATTGGGAAAAAACTGACCAAACCGCATCAGTCTAAACAGTGGTGGGATTCAAATAATTTAACAACCGGTTCTCTGTCCTAATGACCAGCTGGGTAGGCATGGCTCGGTGGTGACATGACTTTGGGTGTGGCCAGCTCAACATCACTCAGGTCAATCGGAGCTTCACCTTAGCTGTTACAATGTCATAAGGGTTAATGGAATGAACTACCCCCAGAGATCCGGACCCGACCCACTCTCGTGGCCTTCCGAAAAGCTATCAAAACCTGGCTATTCCGGCAGGCCTGGGGCTGTTGACCTCCTGACCGAGGTCCAGCCCCGCTTAGACTGGGTGCATGATGTGTTTCTTTTAATCTGTTCTCTTCTGTTTGTCTTTTTAACCTTTTTCTTAAAATTTTATTTCTGTAAGCCGCCCGGAGTCCTTTGGGATTGGGCGGCCTATAAATTTAATAAATAGAATAGAATAGAATAGAATAATCGGAGAGGCAGTTTCTGTAAGTAGGGCAACAAACCAGAATGTTTCCTTCCTGCCTTCCTTACAGGATTAGCCCTGTAAAGTGGGGGGGGGGGAACAAAAGGGAGATTTCTTCCAACAAACGGTTCTCCGAACTGCTTAGAAAGTTAACAACCGGTTCTCTGAATAGGTGCGAGCTGGCTGAATCCCACCACTGAGTCTAAAGCAGGGGTATCAAACTTGTGGCATCACATTGCCGTCATATGACTTATTGTGACTTTTTCTCCCTTCTTTAAACTGGGAGTGGGTGTGGCCAGTGTGTGACGCCTCCGGCCAGGGCCTGCGAGTTTCACACCGCTCATCTAAAGGGTACCATTGGATTTCATGGTTGCTGTTTTCACAAATACTGGTGTGTATCAATCCCAGATAAGCCACCACTACTCTCCAAAGCTGTTATTTGCTCTTATCAGAAACATAATTTCCCCCAGGTATTCTTTCATAGCTTTTAATTTAGCTTCTAATAGCCACATCATTGGAATACAACAAGTGTCCCAGCCAGCCATACAGGCTTCCAACAGCGGTCTTCTCTTTAATAGCATTCGTTACCTTGGGACAACATGCTTGCGGATTACATCTTCCAGCCCGCTCTCCCTTCTTCCGGTTTGAAAAACCAACAGATTACATTGCAAGCGGTAGCTACTCACTCAATCACTCACTCACTCATATATTTGTCTGAGATATTACACTTAAGATCACACATAGTGATTCCGTTTTCTCGACTTGAAGCTCCTATAACAGTACTTGAAAAGATTGCCTTCTTATCTTGGTGCATGTGTGAGCGGGGATTTAAATAAAGGAGCTGATCTGACATCGCATCAGATGGATAGTCTGTAAAATTAAATTGATCTGCATTACATTAAATCCAAATGTTGTTTGCAAACCTTTGGAAGGCAGAGTCAAAGCGGCTGTCTGCCCCCCCTCAGGCATTCTTTATATTTATAGATCCTGATAAGCAAGATCAGTTTTATTTCAGTCTTTTATAACTGCCCGCAGAATGCTTCACACATAGAAAAGGATCCAGCGTAGGTCTTTCTGAATCATTCAAAGGGGGCTTAATTTTAGCAGCCTGACATTTACCAGAAGCACGGTTGAGATAAAGCAACTAGGAGAGGTTGAGCCCACATCATTCAATTGGAAATAAGGCTCAAAAGACATTCTGATCCTTTATTGCATCATCCACCACCATTGTCTCTCTCTCCTTTATCACCTGCATCAAATACATCTTCCCTGACGTTATAACAATTCAGCAAAATGAAAATAAAAAACTTGTCTTATGTTGTCTGAACGTAAGTATATTTTCTGAGAAAAATAATACTAATGTTAACTGAATATATATTGCAGAATGAAAATGAGGTTTTTAATTATACTAGATGAAAAGTTTGAGATGGTAAATATTATTCGAGGATGTGGATGTTATAACACTTGTAACCAAACGACATGTTGCATGTGATGATGGTTTTTTTTTCCTTTTTAATTTTATTTTATTATTGTGTCTATTAAATATATAAAAGAGAGATACGGGTTGTGTGTGGGGGGGAAACATAGTTGGGATGGATTGCCACAGGTAGGGGAATAAGAAACGATACTAAATTATAATCTATTAAATGAAACAATGAATGCATAAGAATGATAAATGTTAAAAGACCTGTAACCAAACGACATACTGTATGTGATGATGGGCTTTTTTTTTTTTTGTTCTTTTCTTTTTGCTTTTTTGCTTTTCTTTTACTATTGTTGTGTGTATATGTTGTCTACGTAACAAAAATAAAAAAAAATTATATAAAAAAAAACCTGTAGTCTGTCCCATCTTAAAAGCTGCAGTGCAGTGGTGGGATCCAGCCGGTTCGTACCTATCCGAGAGAACCGGTTGTTAACTTTCTAAGCAGTTTGGAGAACCGGTTGTTGGAAGAAATCTCATTTTGTTTTTTCCCCACTTTACAGGGCTAATCCTGTAAGGAAGGCAGGGAGGAAACATTCTAGTGTTGTTTCTAGCCTAATCTTTACTTTAAATGCAGCACTGCAGGCTACTGCTAGATCAGCAGGTCAGCGGTTCAAATCTCACCGGCTCAGGGTTGACTCAGCCTTCCATCCTTCCGTGGTGGGTAAAATGAGGACCCAGATTGTTGGGGGCAATATGCTGACTCTCTGTAAACCGCTTAGAGAGGCCTGAAAGGCCTATGAAGCGGTATATAAGTCTACTGCTATTGCTATTTACTGCCCTGCTTACAGAAACTGCCTCTCCGGTTAACCCTTATTGCATTGTAACCGCCATTGACATGAGTGACGTAGAGTTGGCCATGCCCACTCAGTCACATGACCACCGAGCCACATCTACCCAGCTGGTCATTAGGGCAGAGAACCGGTTGTTGAATTATTTGAATCCCACCACTGCTGCACAACCTATCACACAATCCCCAACCTGTATCATTTTGGTGGATTGTAGGCTACCTTCTGGTAGGAGAGAAGAACCTTAACATTCACCTTTTCTGTGATATTTATTTCATTTATTCGATTTGCATCCCACCTTTATTCATGTATAAGCAATTCAAGGCAGCGAACATACCTAATATCCCCTTGTTTCCCCCACAACAACTCTATCAGATGAGTTGGGCTGAGAAAGAGTAATTGGCTCAAAGTCAATCAGCTGGATGTAGGACTGGAAGAGGGGTGTCAAACTGGATTTCTTTGAGGGCCAGATCAGCATTGTAGTTTTCTGTGGGCTGGCTGGGGAGGGAAGGGAGCAGGGATGGATGCCTCCTGCAGAACCCTGCTGACCAAAACGTGCCCCATTTCGGCTTCTAGAGACACCATGGAGCAGTCCTTTGCTATTTCCAGGCCAGCCCCGTGGGCCAGACGTAAGCACCTCATAGGCTGGATCCAGCCTGCGGGCCTTGAGTTCGACACCCCTGGACTAGAACATACAATTTCTAGTCTGGTGCCTTAATTCCTAGAATTTAACTTTCACACACACACACACACCTTTAAATATTGGATAAGGAATTTTCAAGGAAGGGAATGTCAACAATCCATTATTTTGGGGCAAGATTATTCCAGGTTGTATAGTGAGGGGTGTTTCTTTTTCCTGAATAGTACAGCATAGAGTTCTTCAACTTAGTGTTCATCTCAAATCCCCACTTCGTGTATTTTGGCACATTCTTGACTCTGCACAATGTAATGTAGCCATGGATTTCTCAATGGACTTTGGAAACAGATAATAAAAGGATTACAGTTGGTAGGCAAAGACCAATGAGAAACCTCTGTATGAAGGCTCAGGGCAAGTGAATGAACCAAAAAACGAGGCGATTGGAACAAAGTAGAAAGGCCTTACAGATTTGGACAAAATAAAAAAAAATGGCCTGTTGAGTTTCATAGCTGAAAGTTTCTTTAGGACAGGTAAGCTAAAACAAAGAAGATTGCTGTATTATTGTTCACAGATGGAGGATTGAATCGATTTGCACCTACAAAGTGGAACAGCTTGCCTCCAGAAGTTGTGAATGCTCCAACACTGGAAGTCTTTAAGAAGATGTTGGATAACCATTTGTCTGAAGTGGTGCAGGGTTTCCTGCCTAGGCAAGCGGTTGGACTAGAAGATCTCCAAGGCAATAGCAATAGCAGTTAGACTTATATACCGCTTCATAGGGCTTTCAGCCCTCTCTAAGCGGTTTACAGAGTCAGCATATCGCCCCCAACAATAGCAATTAGCAATAGCAGTAGACTTATATACCGCTTCATAGGCCTTTCAGGCCTCTCTAAGCGGTTTACAGAGAGTCAGCATATTGCCCCCAACAATCTGGGTCCTCATTTTACCCACCTCGGAAGGATGGAAGGCTGAGTCAACCCTGAGCCGGTGAGATTTGAACCGCTGACCTGCTGATCTAGCAGTAGCCTGCAGTGCTGCATTTAACCACTGCGCCACCTTGGCTCTTCGGGTCCTCATTTCACCCACCTCGGAAGGATGGAAGGCTGAGTCAACCTTGAGCCGGTGAGATTAGAACTGCTGAACTGCAGATAACAGTCAGCTGAAGTGGCCTGTAGTACTGCACCCTAACCACTGCGCCACCTCGGCTCATATCCCTTCCAACTCTTCTATTCTATTCTATTCTATTCTATTCTATTCTATTCTATTCTATTCTATTCTATTCTATTCTGCTGGTCAGCAAAGTTCCTTGCTTAAAAAACACAAAAAAACACCCTCTCATGCATGTCACAAAAATTAAGAATATATAAATCCCAGATGCCTTGCGTGAGAATGATACTGAGTGAAATTAGAAGGTAATGACTGTTGATTAGATGTTGGCAATTATTTTTGACTGGACAGATAATCATTTGCAGTGGCACTAATCTGCTGTCACATTACACTTTTTGTCCAGGGAATGTCTTTGTCTTTGGAGGGGCCATAGAGTTTTCATTCTCTCATTAATTGCCAATGCCTTGGGATGGAGATATTATTACATTATGCACACATTACAAAGGTAACATTTCCAGTCAAGTGGCATCCTTTGTTATTATGTCATTACCTTAGATAAACTGGATGAGTTCACAAGTTTTACCAGTACACCTATGAGGTTTTACTGAAAACCTGTAGATCTTTTGGAGCTGCTTCAAATAAACATTTCGTTAAGATTCTAAAATAGTCAGGTGTGAATCAGGTAGGCAGACTCTCAGGATAAACATAATAAAATGGTAATGAGCTAACAGGGAATTTTAGTAATTTAAATAATGTTCTAAATACGCCTCTCTGGGTCTGTGAATATAACAGATGCAATTATATTAACAACTCCATAATAAGATATTAATAGATAAAATCAATAAATTTGGAAGCAATTATTGTGAGTAGTTTAATTCACACAAATACACATTATTGAGTTGAATGAGAGAATCCAAGAAAGGAAACAAAGAAAGTGGTTAGTGTCCACCCATTATATAATTGGAAGGTTTCCCCAAATTCTTTTACTCAAATCTCAAAACCTTTCAATAAGCAATAAATAACTTTAACATCAAAAGCTCCACATCTTTTCACATTATATTTGTGTGACAACATTAACTCATTCAGTTTCTCTAAAAACGTCATGAAAAATATTGGTTTTTCTTGGTTTCGGTCATTTTCTATTATTATTATTATTTTGGTCATTTTATATCTTAAGGACCAGAGGTGGGTTCCTACCAGTTCGCACCTATTCGGTAGAACCGGTTCATCAAATCTACCAAACCAGTTAGAAGAGGTTCCACCAGTGGACCCGGAAAGCAGGACACACCTACAGAAGAGGTTCCAACATTTTTTGAAACCCACCACTGGTCCTTGGATATGATTATTCTACCCTATCATGCTCATATTTATAAAACTCAGTGCCTCTGTGAAAGGTAAGGATGACTACTGCGTTTGTGGTGCAATCAGAACATTGCGTGTGTTGAAGTTGTTTTAACGCAAACCAAAGATGCCTTTTAAAAAACAAGTTTACATCCTATTCTTCTGCATGCCAGTGCTGTGTGTGAGGTAATTTAAGGTGGTTCTGACAAGTGTCGTCGGCATCTTCATATCCGGTCACATGGGTGGCAAGCCACTCCCATCCGGTCACATGGGCAGCAAGTCACTCCCACAAAGGAGGCCACACCCACAGAGTAGGTTCGAACAATGTTTGAACCCTAACCCACCACTGTTCAGGACCCAAGACTGAAAGATTTCCCCAAAAACCTTGAAAATGTCTCCAATTCCTTCTAAAAAGTTTTTAACTTGGATGATTTTTTTTTCTATTGGAGTTACAAAAAGAAAACAAAAACTTAGTTAAAGCCTTGAAGAACCCTGGGCAATGAGACACAAAAGAAATGAAATTAAATCCTAACGCAACTTTTTAATGAACTAAAGATTAAGACTTTTCTTTTCTTTTCCTCTTCCTAGTGTTTTCTCAGAAGTGCAGGGTCTGCTTTTATTTGATCAGCTGAATGTCGATCCATTGGTTGTGACAAGGATTGACAAACTGGCTTGTCGCCTGTGCTTGGCATTTTGAGCTGAGAGAGAATGACTGACTCAAAAGTCCCCCAGATGGCTTTCATGCCCAAGGCAGGACCAGAACTCACAATTTCCTGGTTTCTAGCCTGATGCTTGCATTTCTTACCAATCTTAGCACATCTGTGTCAAGATGTCTGCTTTATTAAATTGGAACTTTAAGGTTTGCTTTGCCTTTGATTCTGATTTAATTCTACGTGATTCTTGGAACGCTGACATTTGAATTGTTAAGATGAAATGAAAATAAAAAAGTACTATGTATAACTCTCTTAGTATTATAAATATGAATAAATCAAGCTTAGTTTTTTCCTCCTAGCCTTCATCCATCCTAACAGCCAAAACTGGCCCTTGATTTACCCGTGACCCGACAAAAGTGCGAACGTCAAAAGCGCGCCGACAAAACCGCGGCACTAAAACCACGATGTCAAAAGCGTGCCGACAACAGCGTGCCGACAACAGCACGCCGACAGAGCGCGATTTAAGTTAAGGTAAGGTTTAGGGTTAGGTTTAGGGTTAGGGTTAGGTTTAGGGTTAGGTTTAGGGTTAGGTTTAGGTTTAGGGTTAGGTTTAGGGTTAGGTTTAGGGTTAGGTTTAGGGTTAGGTTTAGGGTTAGGTTTAGGTTTAGGGTTAGGTTTAGGGTTAGGGTTAGGGTTAGGGTTAGGTTTAGGGTTAGGGTTAGGGTTAGGTTTAGGGTTAGGTTTAGGGTTAGGTTTAGGGTTAGGTTTAGGGTTAGGTTTAGGGTTAGGTTTAGGGTTAGGTTTAGGGTTAGGTTACAGCGTGCTTCTGTCGGCGCGCTGTTGTCGGTGCGCTTCAGCGCTCATTCGTCGGCGCGGTTTTGTCACCGCGGTTTAGTCAGGCGCGCTTTTGTCGTTCGCGCATTTGTGGTGGAACCAATTTACCCACCTCAAATCTCACACATCCCTGCCTTATGAATATGCCCAATGAAGTCTATGAAATGATACTCTGAATTTGTCTCTGCAAAGGTTCCAGAGCTTACAATTGGCTGAGAGATGGGTCTATTGGCACTCTTGGCTTTATTGGCAGTCTTCCTCTTTTGTTTGCTGCTTATTCCACAGCTGTATGGTCCAGGAATGCATCGTTGAGAAAGATTCCTCCGCAATCCCTTGCCAGAACAATGGAAAAAGAGTTTCAAACACTGCTTACTGCAGCTGGAGATGATTCCAGCCAGCCTCTTTGTGAAACTAGATTAAAACCCTGGAAACCCATTGTCAGGGCAATAGAGTTAGATCATCCAGAACATGAGCCTGTGGTCTTTCTGAGCCTCCTGAGATCCGTGGCTGGAAATAATACTGCCTGGCATTCATTTCCTTGCCTTCCTTTCAGTCAACACTCGCCGCTGATCCAACTCTGTCAGGAATTCAAGCACAGATTAAGAGAGTAAGGAGGTAGAGACCAGAGCAGCCCCTCATGCACAAATAAAAGAGCTAAAACTTAATGGAGTTGATAAAACTAATCAGTGCATTTCTGCTCAAATAGCTCAGTAAATCAGGTGACAATAGGTAATTTGGCTGACTATTATCAGGAGGAAAAGAGATGCCAAGCCAATCTGTTTGTGTATTTAAATATGCCCCTTTTCAAGAATCGTGAAGGCAGCTTACCCCCCCTCCCCTTCCTTCCCAAATGGAGATATAAAACCATCAAACAAGCATTACAACAAAACTAAAACGTTCAGAGACACATAGACAGAATCAGTAGAAATAAAATTTAACTAGCCACTTCTTTCTTCAAAAGCTGCATTACATACACACCCGGTACATCACAAAAAAAGCCAAAGATAGTTCTCGGACCCCGTCTCCTGAAAAATCTTATTAAGTTTGTATTTCTTTCTTTTGACTACTGCAATGCGCTCTACATGGGGCAGCCCTTGAAGAGTGTTCGGAGACTCCAGCTGGTCCAGAATGCAGCTGCGCGAGAGATTGTGGGTGCACCCCGGTACACCCACGTTACACCTATCCTCCGCGAGCTGCACTGGCTACCGATTGGTCTCCAGATACGCTTCAGGGTGCTAGTTATTACTTATAAGGCCCTACATGGTATTGGACCTGGGTACTTGAGAGACCGCCTTCTGCCGATTACCTCCCACAGACCCATTAGATCACACAGATTAGGCCTCCTCCGTATTCCATCTGCCAGCCAATGTTGGCTGGCGACTACTCGGAGGAGGGCCTTCTCTGTGGCTGCCCCGGCCCTTTGGAATGAGCTCCCCGTGGAGATTCAGACCCTCTCCACCCTTCAGGCCTTCTGGATGGCCGTGAAGACCTGGCTATCCCAGCATGCCTGGGGTTGAGTTCCCTCCCCTACTCGAATTTGCTGTTTCTGTTGTGCTTTTAAATTGTTTGTATTGTCTGTTTGTCTTTGTCTTACTTTTTGTAATTTTCCCTCCCTTGGCTTTGTTCAGCCACCCTGAGTCCCTTCAGGGAATAGGGCAGCCTACAAATTGAATAAAATCCAAATCCAAATTTTAAAGACAGTGGCTTAGAACCTGATTGAGACCATAATCTGAAGCTCACCTGCTCGCAAACAAATCCCATCTTCTCAGCAGTGAATGGGTCCTAAACTGATATGTATAGGCTGTGTAGCAAGGAGGTTGCATCTGAGTTCTTCTGAAATCCCTGTAACCAATTCTGGGTCCAACCACACACCTTCCAGGTGGCTTAAAATAGGACTTACATTCCAGCTGATTCATGCTATAAAATGTGTGTCAAAAATTCCACTGAAGAAAAATGTTCAGTGGGGAAATCTATTTAAAGCCTTTTCACTACCTATCAAAAACAGACAATGACCTAACCATATGTTCTCTAATCCCCCTTGGAACTGATGCTACAATCTGAGTGATGCTTCTATCCTCATCCACACCTACTATATATCTACAGGGGAAGGAACAAAAGAATCAACATTTTTAAGCTGATGTGTTTGGCCAATGTATCCTTGAGATACTATCACCAAGACAGTTTACATTGTTAATGATCTGATCCTTTGCATCTACATTTACACAACATTTTAAAGAAACTGGTAAACAATGTAGTCATGCTACTATAAGTCTCACCATTTTACTTATTCCCTCGGACAACATCTATGAAGTTGCTAGGAGATGAAAATGGGTTGATGACACATTATCATGATCAGGACTACAGCTAATATTGATAAGAAGCAATTATTGAGAATTTGGGGAGCTGTATTTTCAACCCATTGGGAAATCAAAGAGGTAGAGAAAGGATAATACAAGAAAAAAAAACCTATAACTTTAATTACAATTATGAATGTATCCAGAAGGCTCATAAGATATAATCCTTACCATTATGGTAGAGTGTAACCACATCTAGAACCAGCCATTATCTTTTCTTTGGCCAAATTTATTTTCTTTCTCTCTTGATCTAGTTCATTCCTGTTCTAGATATCTGTTCAATAGCACCCTGATTTTATTTCATTTGGGTGAAATAAAAAGGAGATGAGAATTGAGTTTTCATCAGCATAGCAACTGCACAACACCTTGAATATCCCAACAACTGTTTGAAAACTTTATTGGTCAAAGGATATATTTAATATTTGGATGATGGGCATCTTTTGGGAGGGGGGAAGGGGGGAGAGATAGAGAGAGAGAGAAAGAGAGAGAGAGATATAGAAAGAGACAGAGAGAGACAGAGACAGAGAGACAGAGAGAGAGAGAGAGAGAGAGAAGGAGGAGGAGGAGGAGGAGGAACACAAGGCAAAGGGTAAGAGTATTTATTTGTATCACCTCTTTATTATTTTTACAAATAACTCATTGAACATATCCAACACACATTCATCTTCCTCCTATGTCCAAGCAATATATTTATCTTCTTTCTATTTTCTCCACAATAACAACCCTGTGAATGATTGACCCAAGGTCACCCAGCTGGCATTCATGGCAAAGGCAGGACTAGAACTCACTGTCTCCCAGTTTCCACCCTGGTGCCTTAACTAGTAGACCAAACTAGCTCTCTTAATGTTGATTAACATGGTGTTACACTACTTGTACTAAACCGTGATGGCACAGTGGTAAGAATGCAGTATTGCAGGCAAACTCTGTCCACTGCCAGGAGTTTGATCCTCACTGGCTCAAGGTTGATTCAGCCTTCCATCTTTCTGAGGTCAGTAAAATGAGGACCCAGATTGTTGGGGGCAATATACTGACTCTGTAAACCATTTAGAATAGGGGTGTCAAACTCACATCATCACATTGTTGTCACATGATGTATTGCAATTTCCTCTCCCCTCGCTAAACCAGGGCTGAGTGTGGCCAGTGCGTGATGAATCCACCCACAGCTGCAAGTTTGACACCCCTGATTTAGAGAGTTCTGTAAAGCACTATGAAGAGGTATATAAATCTAAGTGCTATCGCTATTTAAAACCCAGATATTTTAAATATATCATGGTGTTCTGGGCCCTTAGGTTGATAAGCCCTAACATATGCAGTTCATTTCCATCAACTCTCTCACATTATTTTCAAGTAGAGAAGACCCAAATACAAATGTTGTGCAGTAATGAGTTTATTTCATCAGACTAAAATGAAAGAACTCAGACTGGCCTGCCCTACTGACTTAAAGCAGCAGTTCAAGGTTTTATACCAGTGGGAGGAATAATATAATTTGCCAGGATCATATCAATTTGCTGTTGAAATTACAGCTACATACTGGCAAGTACAATTAGCAAGAATGGTGATGGGCTGTGCATTCTCAGATTAATTAATCTGCATACTAATAAAGGTGCTTGCTTTCAATCCTGCTCTGATCTCACCCAGAGGTCTCTAGATGAATTACGGCTGAACGGAAAGCGGTTTGTACATGTTAGAAATTAGAGACAATATTGAGAAAGAGAAGGAAAAACATGAACTAAAGAGGATTGCAAAAAGAGAAAGTAAAGAGAATAGAAACTTTCTTTGGTACGGCTACAAAAAAAAGGTCACACTCTTACTCTAAAATTACAATACAATACAATAGCAGAGTTGGAAGGGACCTTGGAGGTCTTCTAGTCCAACCCCCTGCATAAGTAGGAAACCCTATACCATTCCAGACAAATGGCTATCCAACATCTTCTTAAAGACTTCCAGTGTTGGGGCATTCACAACTTCTGGAGGCAAGCTGTTCCACTGATTAATTGTTCTCCTCAGTTCTAAGTTGCTTCTCTCCTTGATTAGTTTCCACCCATTGCTTCTTGTTCTACCCTCAGGTCCTTTGGAAAATAGTTTGACTCGCTCTTCTTTGTGGCAACCCCTGAGATATTGGAAGACTGCTATCATGTCTCCTCTAGTCCTTCTTTTCATTAGACTAGACATACCCAGTTCCTGCAACCATTCTTCATATGTTTTAGTCTCCAGTCCCCTAATCATCTTTGTTGCTCTTCTCTGCACTCTTTCTAAAGTCTCCACATCTTTTTTACATCGTGGCGACCAAAACTGAATGCAGTATTCCAAGTGTGGCCTTACCAAGGCATTATAAATTGGTATTAACACTTCACGTGATCTTGATTCTATCCCTCTGTTTATGTAGCCTAGAACTGTGTTGGCTTTTTTGGCAGCTGCTGCACACTGCTGGCTCATATTTAAATGGTTGTCCACTAGGACTCCAAGATCCCTCTCAATAGTTACTACTATTGAGAAAGGTACCACCTATACTGTACCTGTGCATTTCATTTTTCCTGCCTAAATATAGAACCTTACTCTTTTCACCATTGAATTTCATTTTATTAGATAGTGTCCAATGTTCAAGTTTGTCAAGATCCTTCTGTATTTTAATGCTATCTTCTGGAGTATTGGCTATTCCTGCCAGCTTGGTGTCATCTGCAAATTTGATAAGTTCCCCATTTATTCCCTCATCCAAATCATTGATGAAGATGTTGAAGAGTACTTGGCCTAAAACAGAGCCTTGGGGTACTCCACTGCATACTTCCCTCCATGTAGATGCATTTCCATTGAGGATTACATGTTGAGTGCAGTTGGTCAGCCAATTAATGTTACTCTACATCATTTTAACTTTGTTTTTGAAAAGCAATAAAGTTAAAGAAAATAGAGACAATAGGGTTGAGCCAGAGGTGGGTTTCACATAAATTTACCACCGGTTTGCCTCACATAGAAAATTTGAGTGTGCACCCACTCGTTTCTCTGTCTCTGTCTCTGTCTCTGTCTCTGTCTCTGTCTCTGTCTCTGTCTCTGTCTCTGTCTCTGTCTCTGTCTCTCTCTGTCTGTCTGTCTGTCTGTCTGTCTCTCTCTCTCTCTCTCTCTCTCCCTCTTCTTCTGTGCATGGACGCAACCATCCGTACTTCCACTGTGCTCACATGAGCAACTTGCTCGCCTGAGTGCGGCTTAGAAAACATGGCTAAATAGGACAGCATATCACTGGGGTGGGGTTGGGGGCACCTGCAGGTTGCCACTACCAGTTCCCCTGAACTGGTCTGAACTGGCTGAATACCACCACTGGTTGAGGCTAAATACAAGATTAACAACGTGGTAATGAAAGAATTGAACTATTTGCTAATGCTGCTGACAAAAACTTTGGCTAACAGCTACAGCAGCAATAGGCCAAAAGTTATTATCCCTAAAGTATATAACCACTAATTGTTAAAATGTTATGAGTAGCAACTGATAAATGTGTTTGAGAACTATAGAACACAGACTTATTGTAAAAAAGAATTATTATGTAAAAACAATAAGAAAAATATTCTTCTGCAGGTAGCATCAGAACCAACAGGCATGTGTGTGTGTGTGTGTGTGTGTGTGTGTGTGTGTGTGTAAAACATCAAGATGGAAACTATGTCCACTCAATTGAAGCCTGTTCCCTTTCATCGCATAATTGCAACTGCCCTCTTGACTTTTTTGACCCACAGATGCCCCTGGAAATCTTCTTTCTCTATCCAAGTAGACCCCAGTGTCAGGGAGTATATGTAGTTCACATGCATATCTGTTCTCAAGGGAAGCACTGATTGCTACAGATCAACTTTTATTAAAGGTAAAACAGGCAGGGACTGATAAAGCAATGATAGTTAATCGTTACAGGAAAAAAAATACAACTTATTCCCATAATTGCAACCATCATATTTCTATCGACCCTGCCTAATTCGATTTTAGGGTAAGAGAAGGTAAGAGATCTACTTGTATGATGCTGGTCAAATTATTTAGTCTTTCCCCCCACTTTACATGAACACCCAATCACAATGAATTCAAATTTACAACATGAATGAAGGCGAATATACGTGTCCCAGGATAATGTTGCTTTTTAGATGTTGGTTGGGGTGTGTTGATGGCTGGCTTTTAAGTCATTAGCTTTCATTTCTTTGTGCTGTCCAGCCTTTACCTTCTAAGTACTTGATAGGCTGATGGGAAATCAGTAATCCTTTTGGCTGACAAGGAGCCTGTTTCCCAGACTTCAATCACTTTCTTTTTGTGCCTGCCTGTCCAACAGTCTTAGTCACTGCAAAGTTGAATGTGTGTCCTTGTTCATTGTGAGGCAGCAGGCTGAACTAAGGTAGGCCTCAAGCCTGAACCAAACTAGGGTTTCATGATTAAGCCTTAACTGTTCATATATAGAAATTGCAAAGTCTGCTTTTAAAACATGGGTTGACACGGGTTAGAAGGAAGTCTGCACATGAGATCTGCTGAAGCAAAGTATCTATTTTAATCTATCTGCTGGCTTGACTGCAAATCTGTTTGGTAGACATATATTATCAGTTCCTCAAAATACAAGCTACGCTGCTCTGTTAGCGGAATATGTATTAAGACTTCCTGCAGACATAATATTGCTGTAACTCAAGGGCAAATCTTGAGGGGTGTTTCCAAAACTAACCGATGGCTTTAGCTGAAAGTGATAAACTATATAAGGAAGTTCCTGAATTTCATTCAATGTTCAGGCCAATTATTCTTTGCTATGAACCTGCGCAAATAAACTATTTCTTCCCTGAAGAGCTGGCTTGCGTGTCCTGTTTTTTCTACAACAATTGCTGTGTGAGGCTATCAATGAGTTTGGGTATTCTCGGCTGATCACTTGCTTTTATTCTTGCAGTGTAGTGGTTAGCTTCCTCCCCAATTGCCCTACATAGTCACAGGGCAAAAGATTTGGTAGATTACATTGGAAGTATCTCTCACCTCCAAACGATCTTTGCAATGCATAATTTGTCCTTGTAAGGTAGCCTCTGGGCGATGTGTGTTTCCTTCTTGCAGATCTCAGAAGCTGTGTTCTACAGCTTCCAAAATATTTTTGATATATGTGAGGGTGTACCATGTGATTAGTCTTGTACCTTGTTTCTTCCTTTCTCTCACCACCTTGCTGTGAAGGCATCTTGTGATGAATGATTATGCTTGTATTGTTCACATACTGTAGTTACCAACTCTCCAGATGTTTGGCTTGCTGGGTAGTATAGTGCAGTGGTGGGATATGTCCAGTACGCCCCAGTATGGGTGTACCGGTGCCTGCTGGGAGCACCAGGTACCATTCTGGTATGGTGCTCCAGAAGGCCCAGCCGCTTGCCCACCCTCCTTACCTGTATTTGAACCAATCGGGACTTACATGCATGTACAGCACCTGTGCGATGCTCCGCCAAGCAGCTGGAGGGTCACGGGCGGTAAGTACGCATGCACGTACTACACACGTGCATGTGGTGGATGCCCAGCTCCATTGTACTGTACAGGTTGCAACGGGATCCAGAACCCACCACTGCTGTACTGGGTTCTCCCCCTGCTATTTAACGTTCTGATGCAACTCTTTTTGTGTGAGAGTGGATGCTTGCTGTTGAAATTCACAATGTGTGGAGTACATTGGTGGCCTTGTGATAAAATAGCTTCTAGGATTACATCTGTTGACAAGTACACCTAAAAATGGTAATTGCCTAGCTGCTCCTTTCTCCATTTCGAACTCTATGTCAGGGAAGATGGGGTTCAGTATGGTATGAAAGGAGGGGTGAAATCAACTAACCTTTGCTACTGGTTCAGTAGCAATGTGAGAACGTGTGTGCGTGCACCACCTCCGTGGATTCACAGGACCTTCCCCATGTGCTCAGAGCATCAAAATGGGAGAAGTCTGTTATTGGGTGTGCCTGTAAAGGTGAGTACAACAACAGGGGGGAGGGGGGAATCCACTGTGCCAGGCTATTTAAATTAGCTAGAAATCAGAAAATCTGAGAGCCAAGGTGGCGCAGTGGTTAAAAGCAGCACTGCAGGCTACTGCTAGATCAGCAGGTCAGTGGTTCAAATCTCACCGGCTCAGGGTTGACTCAGCCTTCCATCCTTCCGAGGTGGGTAAAATGAGGACCCAGATTGTTGTTGGGGGCAATATGCTGACTCTCTGTAAACCGCTTAGAGAGGCCTGTAAGGCCTATGAAGCGGTATATAAGTCTACTGCTATTGCTGACGATTCTAGCTAATATAATTTGCGCCAGGGGTGGGTTTCAACCGGTATGGACCAGTACAGCCATACCAGATGGTAAAATTTAGTGCGCCTTCCCATACCTGTTGGTCAGGAATGCTCCCTCCCTTCATTTGCTCTTTCGCTCCCCCCCACATCTGCACCATGCTGCCAAAAAGTTCTCAGAAGAAGAACCAGAAGAAGAAAGAACTGGTGAGTAGCTGGGGTGGGGAGGAGGATGTTGGGGAAGAAGGAAGAGGCAGAGGGGCTGCTAGAAGAGTGTGTGCATGTGCACAGGCTGTGGGTTTAAAAAAAACATTTGAGTGAATCCAGGAAGAGGGAAGAGGCAGAGGGGCTGGAAGATATTATAGGAACACACACTTCCAGCCCCTCTGCCTCTTCCCTCTTCCTGGATTCACTCAGATGTTTTTTTAAAACCCACAGCCTGTGCACCAGCCCCTGGAAGACGCAGAGGGGATGGAAGTGTGTGTGTTGTGCACAGGCTGTGAGTTTTAAAGACGTCTGAGTGAATCCAGGAAATGGGAAGAGGCAGAGGGGCTGGAAGTGTGTGTGCTGTGCACAGGCTGTGGGTTTTAAAAATGTCTTGTGTGTGCACAGGCTGTGAGTTTTAAAAATGTCTGAGTGAATCCAGGAAGAGGGAAGAGGCAGAGGGGATGGAAGTGTGTGTGTAAGGTGTTCAGTAATGTTGAAGACTGGCAAGGACAGCCATATTTCCTCTGTAAGTAGCTGTTTTATTGTTTTGTGTACTTATTTTGTTCTTATTTAATTAGTAAGCGTGCAAAATAATAAATTTCCTTTTTTTATATCTTCTTTTTGTAGGTCATTCTTTGGGGCAAAGAATTCAGTGACATCGACTTGGCCACTCCCACCCAGTCACATGACTGCCAAGCTACTCCCACCCGGTCACATGACCACCAAGCCACTCCCACAAAACAGGCCACACCTACAGAATAGATTCTAAAAAAATTTGAAACCACCACTGACTCGCGTGTCACAGCTGATCATCGGAAACACCAGTTCACCTGAACAGGTAGCATTTTTACTACCAGTTCAGGCAAATTTGCCTGAACAGGTAGCATTTCACCCCTGTATGAAAGTCTTTAGGTGCATTTCTCTTGAGGATGACCAATCTGTCATCCATGTAGTGGCACCAGAATTTAGGTGTGTAATTCTGAAATGCACAGTATTCTAATCCATGCAAGACTATTTCTGCAATGACTCCTGATATTCGGGATCCCATGGTGAGATCGCCTTTTTTTGTTCATACATTTTTCTTTTGAATGTGAAGAAAATGTATTGACAATATTGAAGTAGCTTCATGATTTGTGTCCTGGTTAGGTTGTTCTGATCTGTGTTTTACTCTTCTTCTAGTTTTCTATCTGTTACTACATATCAGTGGTGGGATTCAGCCAGTTTGCACCTATTTGGGAGAACCGGTTCTTAACTTTCTAAGAGGTTCAGAGAACCGGTTATTGGAAGAAATCTTATTTTGGTTTTTTTTCCCTCTTTACAGGGCTAATCCTGTAAGGAAGGCAGGAAGGAAACATTCTGGTGTTGTTTCTAGCCTCATCTTTATTGCCCTGCCTACAGAAACTGCCTCTCCCATTAACCCTTATTACATTGTAACAGCTAAGGCAAAGTGCCCATCGACCTGAGTAAGGTTGAGTTGGCCATGCCCACATGGTCACATGACCACTAATCCCCGCCTAACCACCTGGTCATTAGGACAGAGAACCAGCTGTTAAATTATTTGAATCCCACCACTGCTACATATGCTAAGTGGGGAGGGAAGGATGTAAATAGGAACACTACCTCAAAGGAGACCATGATCTCATCCAAGAGCCATATTTAAGCCTCGTAGTTTTCGTAGAACTTGTGTGGATAATGTGCTGTTCGAGGGTTGGGTCAGGAAGCTTAAGTATTGTGACACCCATTTATCCAGGACCCGGTTATACATAGGAATGTCTTGTAGTGCTACAACAGGTCGGAGAGGGACTTCTATTTTGTGTAACTTAGGGAGTTCATAGGATCTCATTGGGGGCTGTATCTGTTCCTCTCATTTCCCACCATTCCTTCTCTTGTTTTACAGTTATAGTACTGCAATGTGCTCTACATGGGGCTACCCTTGAAGAGTATTCGGCGACTTCAGCTAGTCCAGAATGCGGCCGCACGAGCGATTGTGGGTGCACCTCGTTTCACCCACATAACACCTATCCTCCGCGAGCTGCACTGGCTACCTGTCAATCTCCGGGTATGCTTCAAGGTGCTACTTGTCACCTACAAAGCCCTTCATGGTAGTGGATTTGGGTACTTGAGAGACCGCCTACTGCCAATTACCTCCACTCGACCAATTAGATCCCATAGATTAGGCCTCCTCCGAGTTCCATCTGCCGGTCAATGTCGACTGGCAACCATGCGGAGGAGAGCCTTCTCGGTGGCAGCTCCGACCCTATGGAACAAACTCCCCGTGGAGATTCGTACCCTCACCACCCTCCAGACCTTCCGCACAGCCCTTAAAATCTGGCTATCCCGTCAGGCCTGGGGTTAAAGACCGTAACCCACCCGAATTGTATGAATGTTGTGCTTTTAATGATGTACTGTCTTATGTGTTAATTTGTTTGTTTTCCCCTCCTTTCGAATTGTAAGCCGCCCTGAGTCCCCCCAGGGAAAAGGGCGGCATATAAATAAACTACTCATACTCATACTCATACTCATACTCATACTCATACAGTTGTTTTGTTTCAGTTGGGCTGAGATAAGCATTCAGTTGGGTGACTATTGTTCTCATTTCTTATGTCTTTAAATTTATAAACATGATGCCATTCAAATGAAAAACATAAACAATGCTTTTGAAGAATCTTCATAGGAACTTTAGTATCAGCCTAAAATTGAGTGGGTTGTTAGTGCCCTTTGCAGAACCTTGTTTGCATTGGAAATGAATCAGTATTAAATGAATGTAAATTTCAGGATATCCTAAATAGATCCTGTTGAAATGCACTGGTTTGGCACATTGCAAAATATTTAAAAATGGCAGCTGATTAAATACAGATGGCGATTGCATTTTATTTTCCCATATAATGAAAGTTCTACACAAACAATAAATTGATAAATAGAATTTGGAAAAACCGAATTGAATCAGCATATGGTACACATTTATTTTGCACCACACAACCTTTTGCTCCTGAGGATAGCATTTGGTTTTCATCCATGTATTTTTCCGAGTCACATTTTTCGAGCTGCCTAATTTTCTTGCCAGTCTTCTTTTCAATCAAATGCAATTAAAAAAAAAAGATTAGAGCGTAAACAGTAAAAGTGAACAATGGAGCTGACAGAAAAGCAGTAAGTTAGGTATTTCCAGCATTGCTTTTCTTTGAACGTAGGGATAGGATTGTTACATTTCTCTTTCCCCTTCCCCAACGGAAAAACACAGTCTCAACTGAGTTTGTAGCACATGCTATACTAACCTTAAAACAAAATTAGATTAAATTAAACTAGTTGAATTTCTGGGTGATCAGTAGATCAGTGGTAGGATTCAAATAATTTACCAACCGGTTCTCTGTCCTAATGACCAGATGAGTAGGCAGGGCTTAGGGGTCATAGCAATAGCAATAGCAGTTAGACTTATATACCACTTCATAGGGCTTTCATCCATCTCTAAGCGGTTTACAGAGTCAGCATATTGCCCCCGACAATCCGGGTCCTTATTTTACCCACCTCAGAAGGATGGAAGGCTGAGTCAACCTTGAGCCAGTGAGATTTGAACAGCCGAACTGCAGAACTGCAGTCAGCTGAAGTAGCCTGCAGTGCTGCACTCGCCACCTCGGCTGTGACTGTGTGAGTGTGGCCAACTCAACATTACTCAGGTCGATGGGCACTTTGCCTTAGCTGTTACAATGTAATAAGGGTTAACCAGAGAGGCAGTTTCAGCAAGTAGGGCAATAAAGATTAAGCTAGAAACAACACCAGAATGTTTCCTTCCTGCCTTCCTTACAGGATTAGCCCTGTAAAGTGGGAAAAAAAACCAAAAGAAGATTTCTTCCAACAATCAGTTCTCTGAACCTCTTAGAAAGTTAAGAACCGGTTCTCCCGAATAGGTGTGGACTGGCTGAATCCCATCACTGCAGTAGATGGTAGCAAAGAGAACCAATTGTGTATGTATGTGTGGGGTGGGATTACTTGTTTTTTTGTAGCCGAGAAAAACAGACCTATCTAGTATGTTGTGTGAACCCAGCCTTGGAAAACCTTTGATTGTCTTCATATACTATATGCTTCCCCAACTGATTCTGCCCTAAAACAAATTTCCAATTCTGATATAACTGTCTTCTGTTAGAACTTCTTCTTCCATGAGCTACATCTTTTTGTGTTTTTGGAAATAAAGAACAGGTCCCCAATTATATTAAAGAAAGAATTCATCTTTATGAATAGCCATACTTCTCTCAATTGCTGAGCTGTAGTTCAGAGGCAGTCCATCAACTTTGTGCCATTCTAGTTTCACATTAATATGGGATGTGGGCTTTTGAACTACGCAACCAACATTTGGATTCTGGGCAATAGAGTTGCACAGAGTATTTGAAAGATGCTTCACTTCGTCTTTCCTCTCAGACGGCTGCTGACAGTCCCAACAGCTGTCAGAAGCAGATGTGCAGAAGCCTCAGTCACCTGTTGAGACTACCGGTTGGGCCCATCCTAACCACCACTTTACACCTCCTTGCAATTCTTTTCCTGCCATGTCCCCATGATGTCCAGCTCATGACTGCTTGAGGGTTAAACATAATTTTGCAGTGTAAATAAGGGAAAATGTCCAAGAAAAGGAAGAAAAAAAAATTGTGCATGGCTGAAAGTTGTGGTTTTTTGAGTTGTACATCTCAAAAACCTGAAGAAGAAGAAGAAAGGAACAAGAGGGTGCCTTTTTGAAATTCCTAACAAAATCAGAAGATGAGCCACGCGATAGGGGGTGTCAGAATATGACTTTGCCTACGGCACTGAAATGTCTAGAGCTGGCTCTGAACAGGAGGAAACACATAAAAGGGATGCTAGAAATGATAGATAACAAGACCAACCACATTCTGGTTACAGTGCCCTGACTGGAAGTGACCTAGGCTTACAGACAACATGAAGCAAACTCCTTGTCCAGACAAAAAAAACCCTTTTATTAATTACTGTGAATTTTGCTCAAAGTCGTTCAAGGGAGGATTTACAGTCACAGACCTTATCTGGCGTAGAAAGCTGAGAGGCCAAGATCTGTAAAACTTGGCAAGGAGTCTCAGAGAGTCACGAGGCAATTAAGTGAACTAATTGTCTCCTGCAACTCCACTCCCCTTTTGCTCCTCTTTTATTTCCTCTGGAGGGGGGGGGGGGCATTCATTGTCCACATATGGCCTTACTCCCAAGTCGACTCCTGTTCTTTACCTGTTCCCTTTGTCTGGCAACTCTGGGAATGCGCACACTGGGAACAGGCTCCAGCTGTTCGTCTGCCTCACTGATGTCTGAAGCCATCTGATAACTGGCATACAATTCTGGCCCCCTCTCTGCCTCCGAGAGAGAGCCCTCATCAGAGCCTTCCCCAGACTCCAGGACTGGCCCATGTTCCTCCTCAATCTCCTCAATGTCTGAATTTGCTTCCAGCTCCGCTGGCCACTGGCAGGAAACAACAGGAAGATTGTCTTACTACCAGCTGATTCAGAGGTGGGTTTCTACCAGTTCGTCAAATCTACCAAACCGGTTAGAAGAGGTTCCACCAGTGAACCCGGAAAGCAGGCCACACCTACAGAAGAGGTTCCAAAAATTTTTGAAACCCACCACTGCCACACAGACAGACAGACAGACAGACTGACTGACTGACTGACTGACACAGAGAGAGAGAAAGAGAAAGGAAGAAAGAAAGAAATAAAGAAAAAAGAAAAAAGAAAGAAAAAGAGTGAGAGAGAGATGAAAGAAAAAAAGAAAAAAGGGACAGAGAGACAAAAGGAGAGAGAGAGAGAGAGAGAGAGAGAGAGAGAGAGAGAGAGAGAGAGAGAGAGAGAGAGAGAGAGAGAGAGAGAGAAAACACATGCCCGGCAAGCCACTCCCACCAGGTCACATGGCCAGCAAGCCACTCCCACAAAGGAGGCCACACCCACAGAGTAGGTTCCAAATTTTTTTGAAACCCACCACTGAGCGGATTATGAGCTCATAAGACAGAGCAGCAAAACATAACCAATTCCTTTGCCTACCAAGCCCTGAATCTGCTTAATCAGAACAGCAATATTTAGGGGTGACTCACCACACAGATGGCCTGGCAAAAGGGAGCAAGACATTTCACGCAAGTATCACTTGTTGCTGAACGGAGGGAAAATGGATAGCATTTGAATTCAGCAGCAGGAAAGGGCTCAAGGAGACATCATGAAGCATTTTGTCAAGATAAATTACATCATCTCAGCAAGGAGAATTGAGCTGTCCCTGACGCGCAAAGCGCTGGGTGCCTCACAGAGGCCTACTGGGCATCAGTCTTCTCAAGACAGTAGCACTCAGTTCATTTGTACTTAATTCCTTTGGATAAATATAAGCAGGGTTGTGTGGATTTAATAGAAGCAAATAGAATAAAAATATGGTAATTATTACAAAATATTTTTTCCATTCCTTATAGAAGAATAATCCCTGAAGAGGGAGATAGATAGACAAATCCAGCCTGCAAAATTAGTTACCATTCTCCCCCTCACTAATCATTGCTGCCAATTGCTCGGTGGGAAGGTTCAGAAGAGGTTCTTTACCTAACAGTTGTTGTACCTTTATTTGCAAATGTTTACATCACTTGCAAACAGCTTGGGGAGGATTATTTTCCTGAAAGGCAGGTTAGAAATAATGGCCATAAATGAATACAGGGAAGCAAGGCAGAGGTGGGCTCCTACCAATTCGCACCTATTCGGTAGAACCGGTTCGTCAAATCTACCAAACCGGTTAGAAGAGGTTCCACCAGTGGACCCGGAAAGCAGGCCACACCTACAGAAGAGGTTCCCAAAAAATTTGAAACCCACCACTGGCAAGGATCTTGTAACTTGACAGCTTTAAGACTTGCATGCTTCAATGTCAGAGTTTCTGAATAGCTACTTGGACCGATCTAAGTACTAATTCATAATTTCATATCTGGTCACATGGGTGGCAAGCCACTCCCACAAAGGAGGCCACACCCACAGAGTAGGCTCCAACAATTTTTGAAACCCACCACTGGAGCAAGGCCAACATAGCAACAGCACTTAGACTTATATACCACTTCATAGTGCTTTTACAGTCCACTCTTAGCAGTTTACAGAATCAGCCTATTGCCCCCAACAAGCTGGGTCCTCATTTTACCCACTTTGGAAGGAATGGCAGGCTGAGTCAACCTTGAGCCCGTGAGATTTGAACTGCTGAACTGCAGCTAGCAGTCAGCTGAAGTAGCCTGCAGTGCTGCACTCTAATCACTGTGCCACCTCGGCTCAATGGTGTCAGGCCTGCAGCTAGTTCTTTTGGGGATCTTTGGCCTGCCACAATAATATTCCATTCTACTATGCTGTTTAATTAGTGGGGAATTGGGAGGGGGAATAGTAAGGAGTAGAATGTGATACTGTCAAAATAAAATTCCTTTCTAGAATCCAAGGTCATCCTTTGTCTCGACACCTCTGCACCTGACCGGAACTGGATGGATGGAACTGCCAGCATGGCAGTGGAAGATTGGACCATGTGATGGACTTGTGGGTGTGGGAGGAAAATCATGAACTTTCAACTGGGTAGGGAAAACCCAGGAAGCTCAGATTCAGGTTTTCCCAAATGTGCCAACATGACGACTCTCTTAGTAAATTGGAACTTCGAGCAATACTTTGTCTTGGATTCTGATTTAATTTTGAATGTTATTTGGAACCCTGACAAATGGAATTTTGGGCTGCCTCTCTGTCTGTGAAGGTGAAGATTTAGGAAGGGAGAGATGGAAAGGGAGAATTTAAGACACAGTTATGCATTTTACTTAAATTGCGAAGGTGATAAAGTATCAACAACTGGTTGCATCAAGTCCGGTCAAAACTTAATATGGGGATTTTGGAGCAACATGTTCTACACTCCTACCATGGAGCAAAAATGACTACTTATGTATGACCTGCTGCAGCATCTTGCTATTTTATGTATTTTTTTTATATTTTCTGAGGTTTTTTTTAATGAAGATATGAAAAGATGACCTTGAAGAGGTACAGGAACTGAGATACGAGGAAAGGGCAACTCAGCCATGGGAAAGGAAACAGTGTGAGAAAGAAACTCAAAATAACCTCACTTTGATAGTGTTTGGCAGATGTGGTCAGATAGAAGCCCTGATTAGCTTTCAAGATTCTGTTATTGTACCTTACAACAAAAAAGAGAAAAACACAAGATTTTGGGAAAAAATAATAATCTTCACTTCATTTTGTTTAATGTAAAACAGGACAGAGAGAAAATCCGAGATACTTTCAAAATTCTGTTATTCCCTTCTACAACGATAAAGTAGCATTAATGAAGTTCTGGCAGGTCTGTTTTCCTCCTTGGCTCTTCCTCAAAGGGTTGACAGTTTTGCAGGGAACTAGCTTCCTGTTATCGTGTACTTAAAAGAACATAAGGATATAAATCAACAAAATCAGATGAGGCATGCAGGTTAGTTCAGAACTAGTAGTAGAAAGACTGAGAAATTGTTCCTCTGCTAAGCTTTGTTCCTCAGTCAGTTGCTCTGAAAACAGCTTCTCAAAATGAATAATTTTTGCAGGAGGAGTTTGGAACTTGGAGGACTAACTGGATTGATCATTTAAAAACCTGACCTGGGGTAAGAACAATAATCGATATTTCCAGATTTTTTTTTTTAAAAAAATAATGTTTTATGGATGCACACAAGCCAAACAAGCTGAAGGATTACCAGACATATTGCTCCAAGATTAGACAAGCGAACGTAAAGAAGAATCTTAATATTCACAACAAATGTTCCCACCACTAAATTCTTCTTGTCTTGGATTAAATTTTATTAAGCTCTAAACAGAAAGGAGAAGGACTTTCTCGTCATGCTTCCTGCCATGATAAGAATATTAAAAACTAAGTTTCCAGAAGCTGACATTAAATTACAATAGCATGTGCAGGAGACACCCAGAGCTGAAGGTTCACTCTCTTTGAAGGTCCATTAGCTCCTCCAAAGCTTAATGAAAGAACTTTGACTTCTTCTTAGCAACAAAGACAGTGATATATATTGAAGGGCTTTAAATCATGGAAATTGCTACCTGATGGTCAGAAGAGGTATTATCCTGCCACCCAGAAGAGGTAGCATAGCGGTTCGGACCGGTTTGCCCAAACCAGTAGCAGAAATCGCGGGGGACCCTACCGATCTGCCCCAGCTCTATGCCATCCCATTTAGGCCCCCCCCTTTTTTTGCCAAAAGCACATGCATGGAAGGCTGTGCGCGCTCACATTTGTGAACCGGTAGAGAAGGTGTTGTGGCCCAGCAGGAGCAGTTGGAGCTGCCACCAGACTCCAACAGTGAGGGGCCCTATGAGTCGGCTCTGGAGGATGTGGAGGACCCTAGACAGGGTTCCAACTCTGAGCAGGGTGCAGAGAGGCTGGTTGGCCACCAGGAGGCACCTGAGCCTTGGACCAGTGGGGAGGAGACAAGGGAGAGTGATCGGAACGCCAGCAGTGAGATGTTCCTGGATGCCCAGCACCGAAGAGCTAATAGGCGTCAAGAACAGTTGCACAGTTACAGGAGGTAATTTCACTCATCTGGTGGTCATTAGGCTCCTCTCCAGACTATAAAAGGACTGCTTGTGCACACGGCCCTCTTGCAGAAGTCAACGCAGGAACTAATGTTGGAGGACATTATTGTGAGCTTGGCAGGCTGGATTGCTGCCAAGGACCTGTCTGTCTGTTAATTAAATGCCGTAACTTATCTTTGGCTCGGAGTGTGTTGGTGTGGGACAAGGGGGCTCAGAACAGGAAGGTAAGTGAATACCACTCCTGCTGCCACTTTCCAGTGAAATTGAACACCAGACATTCTGTCTGGCCAAATGTGCATCAGAAACAATGGCTTTAATGTTAAGAAAGTCCATTCTGAACCACAGAAGTATTCAAGTGACAGCAGTATAAACACCTTCCCTGATGCTTACTCCGAAGACTGACATTGCATAACTTTTTTTTTTTTTTTTTTTAAAGATCGCTTTTAATTATAACAAATATTAACAGACGGGCAGAAATATGTCTCATTGTGGCAGAAAGAAATCACTGTTTTGGAACATCATTAATGCTAATAAAACCAGATGAATGTAAATTAGGCTTTTAAAGTAAGGAAAACAAAAAAAGAGGGGGGAAAATCCTTGGCAATTAGCTCGACTTTTAACTCCAGTGTTTTAGTGTAGATTGCTAGCTAATCAAGTTGGGAAATTGAAAGAAAAAAAGGTGTACAAAAATGGTTGATTATTAAAATTGCAAGAAGTGATTGTGAACTGTACCTGCTTTAGTGCTGTAATAATATAAATAGTGAAATCAGCATTGCATTTATTGAGGTGTAATTGTACAAATTGCTAGCTAATCAGATGGAGAAAATTGAACCAGATCTTAGCAGAACAATGTTATATGTGCTATTAACTTTATGCATTTAGCTAAGTATTTAATGAACTTTTGAGATAACACCGCAGAATGGTGTTTGTGCATTTTTAAAAAGATGGATCCCTGCCTCAGATTAAAAGGAAGGACTCAATATTGTTTTCAGTTAAACAATGTAAACCAAGAATAATGCAATCAAACGCTGTGGAATTACAAGCAATGTAAAAAAAAAATGGCTTAAGCCAAGAATGAATCAAGCCCATAGCTTTTACAGCTGAGCCATAGGCATTTCATTAAAAAATGTAAAACTGGACAAATACATAAAATCCACTGAAATAAATAGCTCAGTTTATCAAGCCAGCTGTCGTTAGCAGTTTTAATGTATTTTGACATCCTCAACACAGCAGGGACTTAATGAGAATGGTGGAAACTGGGCTCAAGGCTTGTGAACTTTTCAAGAAGTTTAGAACGAAAAAGCTGGGTAATTCATAAGACTGAGAAGGTTTGGCTTGCTCTGTCCCTGGCAAATTTTATTTTATTAAAGGTTTTACATGCTGTGGTAGGTGTGATCAGGTGTGAACTATCTAACTCCAAACACTGATGGATTTGGAGGTTTTTAAGGGGAAAAACCCAGTTTTCACCTAAAAAAAACCCAGTTTTCACCTAAGAGTCACTGGATTCACAAAAGTACATGGTTTTATAATTTTCATTAGCTGTAGCCAAGAATGAATTTGATACTTGAAAATATACACACACATACAAACATAAACAAACACACACAGAGAGAGATACAAATTTTCTCTGTTGTTTTTCCTGTTAACTATTTTGTTATTGATATAGCATATAGATGGCAGATTAACAATATGTAAACAGATTCAGTAGTTGAGTAGTTTAAAATCAGTTGGTCTCTTTAGTGAGGGATGGGAGATTAATTATTATATTTATCAGCATTCATCTAGGGAGGTTGTGTGTATACGTGTTAATTTTTTAAGGCACTTTTTAAATGTGTTTTTTTTTCTTTTCCTTTTGTTTTTTGTTTTCAATATTTTGGTGTTTTATATTTTAACTCTTCTTGAATAAATTAAAGGTATGGGAAAAAAAGTACGAAAACCTACACTGGAAGGTTGGGAGCAGGGATTCATTCTTGAGACTTTCAAGATAGGGATAAATAGTAGCTTTCCCGCAAAGCAAACATGGTCTGCCTTGATATAAAGGTTGCAGCTGATTATGACTTTCTCAGCATTCAGAATGCAGCATCAGAAGTTGTGTGTTCCACCTTGCAATAATGCCTCCATAGCATTAACCATACAAAATCTTTGCCAGACCAATTCTCAATACAGCTGGTCTGGACTAGTACACAAAATTGTCTGCTACAACGTCCTACTGTCAACAACTACTTCAGCTTCAACCACAATAGTACATGGGCAAACAATTAATACAAACTCAAGGTAAGCCACTCCAAACTCAATTGCAGAAAATACGACTTCAGCAACAGAGTAATCAATGCCTGGAATGCTCTATCCAACTTTGTTGTTACATCCTCAAACAATCACAGCTTCAATCCTAAACTGTCTACTGTGGACCTCACCCCGTTCATAAGAGGTCCTTAAAGGGGGCGTGCATAAACGCACCAGCATGCCCATCAGAGGTGGGTTCCTACCAGTTCGTACCTATTCGGTAGAACCGGTTCATCAAATCTACCGAACCGGTTAGAAGAGGTTCCACCAGTGGACCCAGAAAGCAGGCCACACCTACAGAAGAGGTTCCAAATTTTTTTGAAACCCACCACTGGTCCTTGGATATGATTATTCTATACTATCATGCTCATGTTTATAAAACTCAGTGCCTCTGTGAAAGGTAAGGATGACTACTGTGTTTGTGGAGCAATCAGAACGTTGCGTGGGTTGAAGTTGTTTTAATGCAAACCAAGGATGCCTTTTAAAAAACAAGTTTGCATCATATTCTTATGCAGGCCAGTGCTGTGTGTGAGGTAATTTAAGGTGGTTCTGACAAGTGTCGTCGGCATCTTCATATCCGGTCACATGGGCGGCAAGCCACTCCCACAAAGGAGGCCACACCCACAGAGTAGATTCGAACAATTTTTGAAACCGGCCTACTGTCCCTGTCTTAATGTCCCCATTTATCTGATCTACTTCCTCTGTTCATGTTTATGTTCATATTTATACCTGTTCCCTTGTACATGTTTGACAAACAAACAAACAAATATTATGCATCAATTGGTTGTTTCCTATCAAGGCATCTAAAAGACCAGTGAAAAATCAAACTCAAGAAAACTTGAATGAAATTATCATTTTAAAGATTAATTATTATATATTAAACAAATTTATATAGCCACCCAACTCAAACACAGTGACTCCGAATGGTGTACAGCATGAAAAAGCCACAGTTAAAAAGCCACAGCTTTAAAACCACCCAATCCACCCTGTAGTAGCAAAACCAGAATCAAACAAGGTATTTTATCGGCTCTGAATGGGTGCCCAGGCCTGCTGATAAAATCATGGCTTCAAGGCCTTGCGGAAAAGCAACAAAGTGAGGGCCAATTTTATCTCAGGGGGTGGGTGATATTTTAAAGGGAGGGAGCTACCACAGAGAAGGCCCTTTTCCTAAATCCCATCAGATGTACTCCCTTAATAGTTGGGACACACAACATGCCCTGCTCTCCAGCTCTGGTAGACCAGGATGTAATTGGGGAGAGATGCACCATCAAAATCTAAATATTTCAAGTGAACATAAGGAGATGTGTTTCACAGGAGAAGCAAACATGGTTTCCAAACTTGATACAAGTGTTATTGTCAGTTGCATTGAGCATTATGTTTGGTGGAAAGGTAGAATAGTCATTCTCCCAATAGCTCTGCCATAAATTTGTTAATATGAATTATGTCTTCGGTGAGATTATATTTAATTCATATTTCTTCTTCTATATTTCTATAGACAAGGTAGTAGATAATCATCTACACATCTCTGCCAATTTTATCTTTCAAGTTATTTTCCATTTTATTTTTAATCTTGTTTTTGTATGATACATAAGCAATAATTTTACCACAAACGTAAGATTTATATGCTTTTTATTCAAACATTCAAGCAGTTGATGTTTCTGAATTTAAATCAAACCATTGCAAAGCCTCTACCTGCTTTTGTTGTATAATTTTTTTATCATATAATAAGGAGGCATTGAAATACCAATTTCTCAATACCTTGACTGGTTTTTCAAACACACAATTCAAAATAATTGTATTATGGTCTGATAGATCAATATCACATCCTTGAATTTAATGATGTAGAGTTAATAATATTAAAAAATAATCAAGTCTAAAAAAATCCTGGCACACACTTGAATAGACTGAATATTGCCTTTTAGTTGGATGCCTCAAACAGCAAGGGTCTATTGATCTCAGTTCCTCCATTTATATCTTGATTGTTTCCCTCTGTAACTCTGTTTTGGTTTAGTACCAGTATATTTCTGTCCAGCTCATGATCCAATATTTCATTAAAATCTCTACTTGTTACTACTTTATCATAAATGCACTCCTTCAAGCAGTGGTGGGTTTCAAAAAAATTTCGAACCTACTCTGTGGGTGTGGCCTCCTTTGTGGAAGTGGCTTGCTGACCATGTGACCTGGTGGGAGTGGCTTGCCGGTCATGTGTTCTCTCTCTCCCTCTCTCTCTCCTTCCTTCCTTTTGTCTCTCTGTCCCTTTTTCCTTTTTTTCTTTCATATCTCTCTCACTTTTTCTTTCTTTCTTTCTTTCTTTCTTTCTTTCTTTCTTTCTTTCTTTCTTTCTTTCTTTCTTTCTTTCTTTCTTTCTTCCTTTCTTTCTCTTTCTCTCTCTCTCTCTCTCTCTCTCTCTCTCTCTCTCTCTCTCTCTCTCTCTCTCTCTCTCTCTCTCTCTCTGTGTGTGTGTGTGTGTGTGTGTTTGTGTGTCAGTGGTGGGTTTCAAAAATTTTTGGAACCTCTTCTGTAGGTGTGGCCTGCTTTCCGGGTCCACTGATGGAACCTCTTCTAACCGGTTCGGTAGATTTGACGAACCGGTTCTACCAAACTGGTGCGAACTGGTAGGAACCCACCTCTGCATTCAAGGGTAGAAAACATGAAGCGAAAATATGGACTAGCAAATGAGATTTTGGTGGGAAAGGATTCATTAGAAAGGTGAACTAATCTGCACAGCTGAATTTGCTTCGGACAGCTTGGGTTTGGTGAATATTGAATCCAGGTTGGATTTTAAAAACAAAAAGAGGCAGGCATTGAGTAAAACAAGGTGCATGGTATTGTGTTGAAGCTGAGTACAGGAAAATGAATCAAATTCTTATTTATACTACCCATTTTTAACTTTGGGAAAAAGCAAGGTGAAAGAAAAAAGAATGTACCTTCCCTTATATTCATTTCATTGGCTGATGTCTTAAAAATATGTCAGGAAAAACATTTATAAAATCCTAGATGTAATCTTAGATGTAATCCACTCTTTTTGAAGATCTGCAGAAAATAAGTCACTACTTCATTTTATAGCTGTTCTGTTGGCTGACAGTTCATGAGGTCAGGAAGTTTCGGAAGTCTAGCCTGAATCTCACTTGTAATTTTAATTCATTGATTCCGGTGATGCCTTCTGAGGCACATGAGTCCAATCTCTCTTTTCAGTGATAATCTTTCAGATATTTTAAAACTGCTATCATGATTCCACAGTTACCATAAGCTTAACATCTTTTAACTATTCCTTGTAACTCATGGAATTCAGACCAGAGGTGGTATTCATCAGGTTCTGACCAGTTCTGGAGAACCAGTAGCAGAAATTTCGAGTAGTTCGGAGAACTGGTAAATACCACCCAGGGGTGGGTTTCAACCGGTTCGCGGTGGTCCCTGCGAACCGGTTGGTCGGCGAACCCGGAAGTAAATATCTTCCGGGAACGGCGAAGGGCCCACCCACCTGCCCGCGGTCCTTACCCGGTTTTGACGAGTTCTGCACTTCCACACATGCACAGGACGCATACAGCGCCTGCGCGATCCTCCAGGAGCAGCTGGAGCATCGCACAGATGCTAGTACGCATGCGTGCACCGCGCGCGTGCACAAGGATGCTGCTGGCCCCATTCCAACCGAACTGGTTGGAACAGGGCGAGAAACCCACCCCTGATACCACCTCTGACTGGCCCCACTCCCATCTATTCTCTGCCTCCCGAGTTCCAGCTGATTGGGAGGAAATGGGGATTTTGCATGAACCTTTCCCTGCAACGCCCACCAAACCACACCCACCAAGCCATGTCCATAGAACCAGTAGTATGTTTTTTTTTGAATCCCACCATTGATCCAGACCTTTCATTAACTTGGTAGTCCTCCCCTCAAATTGCTCTTGGTCATGGTCTTTTTGAACAGTTGCGCCAAGAATTGGACAAAGACTTCCAAATGAGGTCTAACCAGGGCAGAATAGAGTGGGACAATTATTTCAGCTACTCTGGACTCTATATTCCTCTTAATGCAGATTTGTGCATTGTGGAATTAACATACTAACTAACCATTTCTCTTTGCCTTGTTATTATCTGTATCAAACTACTGATTCATGTTTAACTTTTGAGGGGACATCCAGATCTCCTTAACATGTACTACTGCCAAGCCTTGTCTGACCCTTGTCTACATTCGGTCTTTCATTTTTCCTATTCAGATGAAACATATTGTATTGATCCCCTAAAATTCATCATGCTAATTTCAATCTACTGCTTATACTAATCTAGATGTTTTGAATAGCTTGGCTCTCTTTCTAATTATAGCCATTTTTCCCTTCCTACCTTCCCTTCCTACCTTTTTTATTCCATGACAAAAGTTAATCTTTATATGGCAATATTTCATTTATTCCATCAGTCATGTTTTGTGTGGAATTAGCATATCCAGATCCTTTAACCATTCCTCTTAAGGCTTAGATATCAGAATGCTTAATATCGTGATTACCAATCTCTGAACTACTTCCAAATTATGGTACAAGAGTTGGCTCACTGGTTCCCCTCTTTCTCTTTGTTAAAACAATGGACTATCCAGTTCCACTTAAGCCTGTTCAACATCTATTGATTTCAATGAGAGGCTTAAACAGGTACTGATGAGTAAACTTAGCAGTGGTAATGTCTTTGCAAGCAGAAAATTAGAAAGTGACTGCTTGTTCCTTTTCATCATGTTCTTCTTGCAGTGTGTAAACTATTAAGTAGGCTTCACGTCAATATTGTATTTGTGTGTGTGTTGTGGTCTGCTGCTGGCCTGCGGAGCTCACAGCAGAGTCGGACAGCGAGGAGGTTGGGGAGGAACATGGGCCAGTCCTGGAATCTGGGGAAGACTCAAATGAGGGCTCTGTGTCAGAGGCAGAGAGAGGGCCAGGGCCATCTGGGAGTTATGTGCTACCTCCAGAGCCTCCAGAGTTGGACAGCAGCAGGGCAGAGGAACAGTCTCCTCCTGTTCCCAATACATGCATGCGCAGAGCTGCCAGAAGGCAAGAACAGTTAAGACAAAAGGGGTGACTCAGGAGTAAGGCTTGGAGATGATTGGTCCCTCCTATAGGAATAAAGGATGAGCCTTTGCAGGAAGCATCTTGGTTCATGCTGGTCAGTTTACCTTCCGAAACTCCGTTTGGACTCTTTGCTCCGTGTGGCCTTGCCACTTCCTAATTACGTCTTTGGCAGCATTTTCAAAGAAGATAAAGGTGGGTACTTAACAGCCTTATCCTGAAAGACTTTGGCAGCCCTCCTGTAGAATTCTTCCCAACTACTTGGGACTCATTACCAGGTGTGAATGAATATAATTTACAGCTTTTGAAATAAAAAAGTGGGTTTTGGGACCTAATTGTGTACTTTTTGTTGTATCAGCCTATGTCGGAACAGTGTGTGTATATGTATATTTCTCTCTTTCATCCATCCATCCATCCACCCAGCCAGCCAGCCAGCCAGCCAGCCACCCACCCACCCACCCACCTACCTACCTACCTACCTACCTACCTACCTACCTACCTACCTACCTACCTACCTACCTACCTCTGTCATTATTGCACATTAAAAAAGTAGGGCTTTTGTGTAGTATTAGTTGGCGTCTTGTTATTTTTGAAACCTGCCCCCAATGGACACTTCTGTCTTTCTCTCCTTCCCTTCCTCCTTCTCTTTTCTTCTTCTATCTGTGGTTTTAAATCAAAATGTATATGTATTTAAATATAAATAGCAATAGCAGTAGCAGTTAGACTTATATACCGCTTCATAGGGCTTTCAGCCCTCTCTAAGTGGTTTACAGAGTCAGCATATCGCCCCCACAGTCTGGGTCCTCATTTCACCCACCTCAGAAGGATGGAAGGCTGAGTCAACCTTGAGCCGGTGAGATTAGAACCGCTGAACTTCAGATAACAGTCAGCTGAAGTGGCCTGCAGTACTGTATAAATATAAATGTATTATATTGCCTTTTTAAAAATCTGAACCTTAGAAGTATTGACTCTAGATTGTCTGACAATGATCAAGTCCGGTCCTTTTATCTTAAAGACCTGGAAATCCAAGAATGTCACCTTCACATTCCGTGCTCGTTATCATTTGGTTGTGCCCCAGTTATTGTGGAAGGTAATTAAATTGTTTAATCCGCAATCCAGGTTGTTTTAGCCATTGTTTCCATCTATCAATACTGAATGATACTTAACTCCCATGAGAGTAATCGAAAGTGAAAGTTTATCTTGCCTTTGCATAGCACATGAGCCCAGCCGCATTTTAATGAGTAAATAAACCATTCAACACTTTAATCATTGTTGTTGTACACCTTGAAAGTGCTATGTAAACTCTGTAAACACCTCTATGCTCTGCTACATATGTCACTTTCATTTTCTGGTAGCTACTTAGATTGGCAGCTGAGAAACAAAACTTTTTTTTTTTTAAAAAAAATCACATTTTCTTTCCAGGTAGCAGAAACATGCTGGTGATATTCTCCATTAGAACTAAAAAGCTTGCATGGTTATGATAGGTCCTTATAAAAAGCAAAAGGGGTGGGTGGGTGGGGCAAGATTCCAACATCAACCTGATTATTAAGGGGAATGCTGGGAGTTGCTGGTGGAGTACTGTGGCTTTACAACAGTATATTACTCCAACATTGTCAGTTGGAGTAATATACATCTACACAGCTCTATCTCTGTAAAATCCAGGGCATTTTATTACTTCTGTTTAGTGGCCATATGTGATTTTATTTCTGCATCCTCAAGCCAAAGCAGATTAATGGCTTTCTAAAGGTGTGTTATTAACTGAAGAGTAGAGATAAAACACACAGTAAAATACCACTAATTACTGTTCATTAGGAAGCTACAATGATGGACTGACCACATAATAGTTTATATAATATGCACACAGAGAAAGAAAGAAAGAAAGACAGACAGAAAGACAGATATAGTTATAGTTAGTTATAGTTATAGTTATAGTTATAGTTATAGTTATAGTTATAGTTATAGTTATAGTTATAGTTATAGTTATAGTTATAGTTATAGTTATAGTTATAGATATAGATATAGATATAGATATAGATATAGATATAGATATAGATATAGACAGAGACAGAGACAGAGACAGAGACAGAGACAGAGACAGAGACAGAGACAGAGACAGAGACAGAGATAGAGATAGAGATAGAGATAGAAATAGAAATATTTGTAGATTTTCACTGGTCTTCTTGTCTTCGGGTCTTTTCCCGTGTAAGATTGAGAGGTGGCCCAGTGGTTAAATGCAGCACTGCAGGCTACTGCTAGATCAGCAGCAGTTCAGCGGTTCAAATCTCACCGGCTCAGGGTTGACTTAGCCTTCCATCCTTCCGAGGTGGGTAAAATGAGGACCTAGATTGTTGGGGGCAATATGCTGACTCTCTGTAAACCGCTTAGAGAGGCCTGAAAGGCCTATGAAGCGGTATATAAGTCTACTGCTATTGCTATTGCTATTCCTATTGTCTTGGCACTCGCTATCTTCAGGGTTTTAGGCTTAAAGTGGTGAGTGAGACCTCACCAAAACGTTGCCAATACAATCTCAAGCTTATATGGGAAAAGACCTGAATACAATAAGCATACCTACACCCGTGAAAATCTACAAAAACAAAAATGTATGTATGTATGTATGTATGTATGTATGTATGTATGTATGTATGTATGCATGCATGCATGCATGCATGCATGCATATATATATATATATATATGTGTGTGTGTGTGTGTGTGTGTGTTTGTGTGTGTCTGTGTCTGTGTGTCTGTGTGTCTGTGTGTCTGTGTCTGTGTCTGTGTCTGTGTGTCTCTGTGTGTGTGTATCTGTATATGTGTATATGTGTATATGTGTATATGTGTATATGTGTATATGTGTATATGTGTATATGTGTATATGTGTATATGTGTATATGTGTATATGTGTATATGTATATATGTATATATGTATATATGTATATATGTATATATGTATATATGTATATATGTATATATGTATATATGTATATATGTATATATGTATATATGTATTTAGTGTCACAACCCCTGGTATGCCCAAATATAGAGGAAGCAGACTGCTTTCATTCTCTGTCTATCGGCTCGTCACAAGAGTCCATCACGACAGAAACCCAATATTTTTACTGTTGCCTTTGTTACATTTGTGTTGTATTTGTGCTGATAAATAAATAAATAAAGGGAGACTAGTATAGATCTATTTCAAGCTATTTAGCTCTCATCAGCTAGCCATACCCTTACTGGGATTTGAACTTGTGCTGTATTACGTATTATGGCTTAGTGGTTAACACAACTGCTTAATATGTAATACAGCACAGGTTCAAATCCCAGTAAGGGTATGGCTAGCTGATGAGAGCTAAATAGCTTGAAATAGATCTATACTAGTCTCCCTTTATTTATTTATCAGCACAAATACAACACATATGTATATATATGTACACACACACACACGAACAAACAAACAAACACACATGGTGTCACTTCTTGATTAACAGCAACAATGCCAAAGGTTAAGCAATCACATGTTTATTTGATAGTTGTCTTTATTTTTACCCAGATAATATTACTGGGGGAGGGGGAGCAAAACCCTGCAAATTAAATAGCTCTATTCATTCTGCACCTCTGAAATACAATTTGCTGTATTCTAACTATCCCAACCTGTCAGGCTCCTCGCACGCTGCTGAGGAACCGTCGAAACGATAATAACACTTCTGTGGTTCAGTTAAATGAAGCCCTGTATAAAGTGACAGATAGAAAGATCACATCTCTCATTTGGGGGGGGGGGAAGCAATAAAAAACCCTGATTTTTCTTAAAGAAGGATGTCCTTGCCCAAGGATTTTTAGATAGAGGTAGTCCTCAACTTACAACCACAATTGGGCCCCTCATTTCTGTTGTTAACTGAGACAATTGTTAAGGGAGAATGTTTCCTTCCTGCCTTCCTTACAGGATTAGCCCTGTAAAGCAGAAAGAACCAAAAGGAGATTTCTTCCAACAACTGGTTCTCTGAACCTCTTAGAAAGTTAAGAACCGGTTCTCCCAGATAGGTGCGAGCTGGCTGAATCCCACCACTGCTTTTCATGTAAGGGGAGAAAGAAGGCACACAAGATTGAACCATAGGATTGTTATGAATGCATGCACCATGGGAAGAGAATCTTGCCTTGCTAGTTTTTGTTATTAGGCCTTCTTCTATCTGCAACCCAACCCAACTGATCCTGAACGTTTGCTGTTCTCTCCAGGGTGTGCATTTGAATTCCTGGAGACAAGTTAATTGTCATGCTTTACCTGGGGAATGTCAAACATGCAGCCTGCGGGCCAGTTCTGTCAAGCGCTGACCACACCTACACCTGGTTTAGCGAAGGTGAAAAATGTTGTGATATGTCACGCGATGATGCCATGATGATGCGAGTTTGACACCCTATTGGGTGTCCTATTGGTCTTCGGATACACTTCAAGGCACTAGTCATCACTTATAAAGCCCTTCATGGTATTGGACCTGGGTACTTGAGAGACCGCCTGCTGCCAATTACCTCCAATAGACCAATTAGATCCCACAGATTAGGCCTCCTCCGAATTCCATCTACTGGCCATTGCCGACTGGCGACCACCCGGAGGAGGGCCTTCTCTGTGGCTGCTCCGGCCCTTTGGAACGAGCTCCCCGTGGAGATTCGGACCCTCACCACCCTCCAGGCCTTCCACAAAGCCCTTAAAATCTGGCTGTTCCAACAGGCCTGGGGCTAATGAGTTTTTTGTCCCCCCTCGAATGGTATGGTTGTTGAGTGTTTTAAATTGTGGTATTGTTTTGTTCATGTTCTTGTTTCTTATTTGTACCCCCCCCCCCAACTTGGTTGTGAGCCGCCCTGAGTCCCTCCGGGGAATAGGGTGGCATAGAAATATAATAAACTCAACTCAACTCAAACTCAACCCCTGCTTTAACTTAAGCAGCAAAGAGGCTGAGATTTATGGGTATTGATGATAATTCAAAATGGAGCAAATTTATTGACTCTAAACATGTAATTGTGATTTCCCAATCTGCTAATTTTGAGGAAGATGTTGACTGGTCCAGGATTCATTCCAATGATCCTGGAGTTTATTTTCCTAGAGATGATTATGTAGATGCCACGCAACCTAATGACCAAGATTCACAGGCAGATATTCTATCCACTAGTTCTTCTCAACCTGATGTTCCGTCTTCGCGAGCAGCAGATGCTGATGCTAACGACGAATGTTGTCACCTGAACCGGGAGGCCATCACAACAGTCACTCGTGCCCTTGTGACCTCTAGGCTGGAATACTGCAATGTGCTCTACATGGGGCTGCCCTTGAAGAGCATTCAGCGACTTCAGTTAGTCCAGAATGCGGCCGCGCGAGTGATCGTGGGTGCACCTCGCTTCACCCACGTAACACCTATCCTCCGCGAGCTGCACTGGCTGCCTGTTGATCTCCGGGTGCGCTTCAAGGTGCTACTTATCACCTACAAAGCCCTTCATGGTAGTGGACCTGGGTACTTGAGAGACCGCCTGCTGCCAATTACCTCCACTAGACCGATACGATTGCATCGATTAGGCCTCCTCCGAATTCCATCATCCAGCCAGTGCAGAGTGGCAACTACCTGGAGGAGAGCCTTCTCGGTGGCTGCTCCGACCCTCTGGAACGAACTCCCCATGGAGATTCGGACCCTCACCACCCTCCAGTCCTTCCGCGCCGCTTTAAAGATCTGGCTATCCCGGCTGGCCTGGGGTTAAGATTCTAACCCCACCCGAATTATGTGACTGTTGTGTTTTCTTTTTAATATGTTGTACTGTCTTCATATTGTAAAATTGTCTGTCCTCCCCCCCCCCCTTTTTGAACTGTGAGCCACCCTGAGTCCCCCCAGGGAAAAGGGCGGCATACAAATAAAGGGAAATACAAATGTGAGGATGAGGACGAAGCAGAAGAAGAATGGACTGTTGCTCCAAGACGTTCCAAGAGGGTCACAAAGGGAATCTCTCCACAGCGATATTGTGGCAATTGTCAAAAACACCCTGGTGATGTCGACCCAAGTGATGAAAATCTATCTCTGATCTTTTCCACTAGCTTTTAAAAGTAACTTGGAGGGAAAGGGGGTTTTGATACAGGAAGTTGGGGTATCGTTTGACACTGTTTGACACCTGCAATGCAGATGATATGAGGAACACATAATTGTTGCGATCCCAAAGGGACTTTTTCAAGAGGCAACTGGACTTTCTGGTTTTTCTTTGAAGGCATTTTGCTTCTCATCCAAGAACCTTCTTTCTCTGAAAGTTCAGTTGCCTCTTGAAGAAAGCACCTTTGGGATAACCATGACCTGGATAACTGAAAAATCTCCATGGATAATTTTTATGGGGTTTCTTCTGAATGATCAAAATTATCAAACCACCAAATAAGTAACTTTGCAAGCAAGTCCATTGTGCTCCCAATTTTCCCCGTGTTATAAGGAATAACATAATTATGTTTATACCCCTTTTATTTACATTAGCTAATTCTTTTATTCATTTATTAGTGTGTGTTGCTTGAATCTTCTAAGAAGAAGCATCAAACGACATTCTTCAATTATAAATACAAGAGGAAAAATTGCAAAAAAGTAATGGAATACTGTAAATTCAGATGAAATTCTGTATTTTTTTTCTCTCTACTCTGGAACCCTACTTTGGGTACTTCACAGAACACACAGGACAAAATATGATTGGTTAATTTAGTTTCTGTGTGTTGGGCCATCCTACTAGCATACCTCATTCATGAATCCATGTGTCATGAAAAACACAAGCAATTGGGTGAATGAAGTTGACCCAGATTAGCGCGCTGTGCTAACATGGGGATGAAATTACTAGGGACTGTGTGAAGTGAAGAGAAGATGCAGTTGCCTTGGCAAGATGCTTCACATCACTTCTTAGTCTCTGCCAGGCACTTGAAGAAGCTGGAAGAGGCTTCTGTGCCATTTCTGTACATGGGCAGAAGCTTCTTCCAGGAACTGAAGAGGCTTCCTGCATGAAAGCCTCTTCTGGCTATAACAAATGCTTCTCAGCAAAGTAGCTGAAGCAAATATCACAGCTGCACTGTGTTGCTATTAGCAGGAAGGGAGCCATGTTGCTTTACAAGCAGCTGCGAAAGGGAGCTTTGGTGTAACCTTTGTCAAAAATTTTAAAGATCTACACAGCCCTAGGCATTACGCTATCAGAGCCTGCATTCTAATTCTCTTGCCATTCCAGATGGATTTTATGTTTATAATATTATGTTTCTCCTTATCTGGAGATTAATTTCAATGCCACAGAAATAATAGAAGACTTTGTTCATCAAAGCGAGCAAGCCAAACTTTCCACTTTTGTAGCAACAGAAACTGTATCAGTTAAAGGTAGAGGTTTCCACTCACACATGTGCTAGTTGTTACCAAATCTAGGTGGCAGTGCTCATTTCCATTTCAAAGCTGAAGAGCCAGCACTGTTCAGAGATGTCTCCGGTCATGTGGCTGGCAGGACTAAATGCCAAAGATGCACGGAACGCTTCTACCTTCCCACCAAAGGTGGTTCCTATTTTTTCTACTTGCATTTTTACATGCTTTCGAACTGCTAGGTTGGCAGAAGCTGGGACAAGTAGCGGGAGCTCATTCCTTTATGCGGCACTGGGGATTTGAGCCGCTGAACTGCCAACCTTCTGATCGGCAAGCTCAGCGTCTTAGCCACTGAGCCACTGTGTCCCATTGCATCAGTTATACTTCCATTAAAAGAAAGAAAGAACAGGCTTTCTGCATGAAATTGATGTGCACATTAGCATAACATTTCAAGATTCAGCTAGTGATGTTTGTGGAGAAAGGCAAAATGGCAAAGGGTTTCAGCGCTTTATGGCCAATTTCCTAGAATCTATAATTTTTGCAGCCTAACTGCATGCAAGTAGCAAGCGAACAGAAGAGAAGCCACTGATCATTAGGATTTTATTCCATTACTATTGCCAGCCACAGATCTCTCTGTTAGCCACCGCATTTCCCTATTTGTTAATATCCACAATAAGAAAAAAAGAGAGGGAGAGGATCAAGTAACTTGTAGAGAAATATAGCAGTTTTGACAATGTCATTTCTAATTATAAAATCAACATTTGATGGCAAGGAAACTCCCTAGGAAAAAAAATCTAATCAGCATTCTCAGTATGACCCAGATAAATGGCAACTCACTCAATGTGTCTTGAGCACATCCCTCAGTTATGCCTATAACCCAGAATTTATTAGTACAAATGTAGGAAATTCATGCAGCTATGGAATTCTATTTCCCAGGCTCCCCGGTGGTGAGAGCTGCTCTACAAAGATATCTAAGCCTTAATTAGAGGTTTTTTTTGTTACTTGTGGTATCTAAGCCATCACCTCTTCCATAAGAACCAATCTACAGTAGAAGGGAAAGCTCAAGTAATCAAGCAAATAATAATAATAGCAAATAAATAGTAAAATACTAAAACGACATTTTACATTTTAAAAAAATTCTCTCACTTTTCTGTGCCAGCTCTCATATGGCTAAAATGGCACCATTTTCATCTAAGAGATAACATCTGTCTGCTTAAGGGAATCCAAAATTTATATCTATTATTAGAAAAAAATAAATCAGAAGCCTTTTCCAAGTAAGGACTGAACATGTTTAACAGAGGGAGGTGGGTCGCAAAGCAGCAGAGAGGAGGTTATAGAATGAAAGAAAAGCTGACTTCTAACTAAACACTGGTGAACAAAAATGCTATCCACTGAATAGTGTTTGGGGGATTTTTTTTTTTGGGGGGGGGGGTCACAGAAAGGCCAAAAAGCTGAAATACAGGTAAGGATGGTGGGCATACCAGTGCCTGCCGGGAGCACCATTCAGGTACGGTGTTCCAGAGGGCCCACCCACCCGCCCACCATCCTTATCTTAGAGCCGAGGTGGCACAGTGCATTACTGCAGGCCACTTCAGCTGACTGCTATCTGCAGTTCGGCTGTTCAAATCTCACCGGCTCAAGGTTGACTCAGCCTTCCATCCTTCCGAGGTGGGTAAAATGAGTACCCAGATTGTGGGGACGATATGCTGACTCTGTAAACCGCTTAGAGAGGGCTGAAAGCCCCATGAAGCGGTATATAAGTCTAACTGCTATTGCTGTTACTATTATCTGTATTTGAGCTTTTCGGCGTTTCTGCGCATGTGTACGCATCATATGGCTCCTGTGCGATGCTCTGCCGAGCAGCTGGAGCATCACAGAGGCATAGCGGAGCATTGTAGGAGGTAAGGACGCATATGTGCACTGCACGCATGTGCGTGCATGCTGCATATATTCATGTGGTGAACACTGGGCCTCATTGCACCATACCAGTTGCAACGGGATCCGGAACCCACCACTGTGTAATCATCATGTTTGTTTCAGGTATTTGATTTGACAGATTTCTATCCCTTATAATCTGCTACCAAGTAGTAGAGAACCATAAAGAAGCTGATCAAGATCTGCCTCAGCCACTTTGCTGGGTGATGTGAAAGAGCTGCCCTCACCTTTAAGTCAAAATGCACCAAGTGAGTTTTATGGTGCCTGAGAGGCAGGCCACCTTGACACCTGAACAGTAAAAATAAATCCAAAACAAATAACTGACAAATGGCCGCCATTACGTAATACAAAAATTTCTGCTAGTAAAATCAGGAGTACTAATCTCAAAGGTAAATACTGGCGGATCTTGATATTGTTCAAAGGGCTTTGTGAATATATTAGGGAAAAATAACTCAAAAATTGAAATTGAACATTAAATGAGAACATAGACATCATCATCATCAATTGTACTTGGGTATATGCTACCTTGAAGATGGGGCATAGAACACCTGGTAAATCAATTTACTTCTCATTAAAGAATCAACTTCTCGAGTAGAGTAGAGTAGCGTAGAATAGAATAGAATAGAATAGAATAGAATAGGACAGAGAATAGAATAGGAGTAGAGAAAATAGAATGGAATGGAATGGAATAGAAAATGGAAAATGGAAAATAGAATAGGAATAGAGAAAACAGAATAGAATAGAGAATATAATAGGAATAGAGAAAATAGAATAGAATGGAATAGAATGAAATAGAATGAAATAGAATGGAACGGAATAGAATGAAATAGCATAGCATAGCATAGCATAGCATAGAATAGAACAGAGAACAGAGAACAGAGAACAGAGAACAGAGAACAGAGAACAGAGAACAGAGAACAGAGAACAGAGAACAGAGAACAGAGAACAGAGAACAGAGAACAGAGAATAGAATAGGAATAGAGAAAATAGAATAGAATGGAATAGTATAGTATAGAATAGAATAGAATAGAATAGAATAGAATAGAAGGTCTTCTAGTCCAACCCCCTCTTCTTAAAAACTTCCAGTGTTGGAGCATTTAAAACTTCTGCTTTTATCAAATTTTAGTAATAATTTGTTTCTGGAACTCTGCAACTTTGATATGGTCCAAGGGTTAATCAATAAACAAAGATTGAGATTCAGAAAAAAAAAAGAATTAAATTCTAGTAAATAATAATTGGGGCATGGCATAAGCAAGGACTTTCCCTTGGAAAATAAAATCAATGCACCAGGAAAAGTTGCACACCAATGAGGACTCTAGCTAGCTTTTATTTCAATTGTACATTTCCTATCATTTAGCCAATGCCATATTGCTGCCTGGGTTACAGGTATATTCAAGATTTCAAGATTCTTCCAAACGCCACTTTCTTATATTTGTAATGCCCATCTCCTCCTCCTGCTCTTCCTCCTGCTCCATCATCATCTCAATTGCCTTTTAAAAATGTAAGCTTTTCCCGTGGGATCTTCCAACGTGTTTAAAATAAGCATCCTAAATTTATTTAATATGATTGTATTCTAAGTGAGGTAGCAAGTGAGACATTTGAATTCCACTAAGGCTGGTAAACTGTTCAATTATTCTGATCTCCTATCCATGGTTGAAATGTTAACTAAAAGCATACTGATACACTCGGATGATTGACAAAAATGATTTATGACCGGTAGCAGTACTTTGCATGCATATTGTGAAGCTATTGGATTTCACACATTAAGCAAGATCTTCCCAGGTGGACAGACTGCCTGTCCAAATCACAAAATGGCTGCAGGCTGTGATGATCAACCCTTTGAGATGGATTCAGTCTCAAACCTTCTTTTTCATTTCCAAATAAAATCCACAGGGGGTAAGATGCTACCGATTTTCCAAAAGACTTTCCAATTGGATTTTAGCATCTTATCACGAAAGCACTAAATGTTCTGCAGCTCCCATTCCAAGCAGAACTGCACAACATGGGTTGAGCCTGCTTGATCACAGAGACTGAATCCAATTTTAACATTCACCTAAGATCCCATTAGGGTGTGGAACAGCAAAAGCAGATTAAAATACAGATCTCCCCTAAACTACTAGATATATTTCACCTGGAACTTGTGACCTGCAGAGTCAAGTTGTTCTTCCAAATATCTCAGATATAGTAAGTAAGAAGAGATTAAGAATTGTTGTTTCTGACATGATATAGCCTTCCTAACATAGAGTGGCCAGACATTCTAGGCTTGTTAAGACAGTCCCAGTTTTGGGGGAAGACCTTATCACCTTTTGGGGGGGCTCTCTGAACTGAAAGCAATTATTTTGCCCCAAATGAATCTTAAAGAGTTTTGTTGAGCAAACTTCATTAAGATGAAAGTATTAGTGATCTAAGAATTCCAGCATATTTATTTTCTCTGGAAATTTAATTCTTGCTTTCTCTGTATTCCATCCAAAATAGCTTGTGTTTTTTCTTGACTTTTAAAATTCACTATTTTTTGAATAGAGCCAGTCTGGTATAGTGCTTAAGTCAGGGGTCACCAACCCCCAGCCCATGGGCCGATACCAGGCTGTGGCATGCCAGAAACTGGGCTGTGAAAATAGGTGAAGCCCCATCCATGGGATGCAGGCAGCAGAAAAACCTCTCTCCATGGAACCATGAACTGGTGCCTAAAACGTTGGGGTCTGCTGATTAACGTGTCAGACTAGGAAACTGAGAGATTGTGAGTTCTACTTCTGCCCTGGGCATGACGCTTAGGCCATTCACATTTTCTCACCCACTAAGAAGGAGGCAACGACAAAGCATTTCTGAAAAACTTTGTCAAGAAAAATGCAGGGATTTCTCCACCCAATTTCTGAAAATGGAAGGGGGAAAAAAAGGAAAGATGGTATCAGTAAGTACCTTGAATGCAACCCCAAAACAACTGAAGCAACATTTGAACAAGCAGACAGCATTGACAAAAATCACTATCGGTCAATTGCAAAAGGCAGCTTTATTTGGAACAGCTTAACATCCGATGATAATACTTTTAACACCATGAAACAACACATGCCTATCCCAGGTCCTTGGGAAGGTCAAAAATAACATATCCAGTCTAAATATCTGGCTGATTTTATGTTGGACCATAATAATAGTTATGGCCTTGATTTTTCAGTGGCTTTTGATATGATGACTGCAATTGGTTTCTTAGGATGGAGGGTGTGGGAGTGCAGGGCATTGGATTATAGTGAGTGTTGGAAGACAGGTCATGTCCCCAGCTCCTCACTTTGGGGATTTCTCTGGGTTCAATAACTCTTATTCCTCCTGTTTAACATCTACATGAAAACATTGAGTGAGATTATTGGTTTGGGGTCTAGGTTCATCAGTATGCAGATGATAGCCAGTTGTATATCTTAACCTGGGCCATTCAGTTGATGCTGTCAATGACCTCAAAAGTGTTTAAAGGCTGTTTGAGTCTGGATGGGAAGGAAGAGACTCAGGACCAATCCTGATACAACTGAATGGCTGTGGTGCCCCCCCCCCCCGTGCCCTCTGGACCTGGAGATTTGCAACTTTGGTCTTGGATAGGCTTCACTTCCCCATTCAAGACTAGGATGCAATCTGGGGATTATCCTAGATTCACAACTCCTGTTTGAGAAGCCGGTGGCAGATGTGGCCAGGATACACAGATCCACTGGATGCACTCATTCCTAAAGGGGGAGGCCTTTCAGACAGTTATATATACCCTAATCACCTTACGGATGGACTATTGCCAACAATTTCATTTCATTTCATTTCATTTATTAAATTTATAGGCTGCCCAATCCCGGAGGACTCCAGGCGGCTTACAATGAAAGAAGAAAAAAAGAAAAGCAAAATAAGTAAAAAAAAATAGTTCAAAATACACAACACACATACGTTCTAATCAGGGCTGGACCTTAACACTAAGGTCAACAGCCCCAGGCCTGCCGGAACAGCCAGGTTTTAACGGTTTTCCTGAAGGCCATGAGAGTGGGTAAGGTCCGGACCTCTGGGAGTAGCTGATTCCACAGGGTCGGAGCAGCCACAGAGAAGGCTCTCTTCCGGGGGCCCGCCAGCCGACACTGACCGGCTGACGGTATCCGAAGGAGGCCCACCCTGTGGGATCTTATCAGCCATTGGGAGGTGTATGGCAGTAGGTGGTCTCGCAGATAGGCTGGTCCTAAGCCATGTAGGGCTTTAAACAACTTTGCATTCTGAACCACCTGTAACTTCTAAGTGATCCAGAATGCAGTGAGTGTGCTAGATCTTACCCATGTGTCATAGGTGCTTTGGGAGCTAACTGGTTACCAGTTTGATTTCGATGTAGTTCAAGCCGCTCTTTATCATCTATAAAGCAGGGAGCTTTGTTATTTGAAGGTTTCAGCCTGTCCAGCCAAATTGAGCAGAGTAGGCACACTTCTGATTCCTTTAATTAAAGAAATGTCATCTGTCAAGACCTAGGAACTATGTCTTCTCTCTCATAGCACTTGCCCTCTGGAATAGTCTGTCTCTGGAGATCAGTAGAGCTTTCATCCTGCAGCCAATCCTCCAGTCATTGAGAATCTGGCTCTGTTCCCAGGCCTAGGGTTGCAATAGTTGTTGCCCCTCTGTTAGTATTCTTTTGATGTATTGGGTTATTTGTTCTCGACATGTCCTTTTTTATTTTATTATTTTCGCGAACCACCCAGAGTTCCATCAGTCTGCCTCTAAATCCACAAAAATTTCAATGAAGAGGCCTTTCTACTGCAGTAGGTTGATTGGATCTGATGAATGATAACGCATTTGTGCATCTGTTTGTGTGTGTATTTGGATCAGGGAGCAATTTGCCAATCTGTGGCTTGGACCAAGAATTCAGTGTAATATAACACACAAACATACAAACCTGTTATAATGCTATAGTGAGAACAGCTTTATCCTTCAGTATAGTGAGGAACAGTTTGAACATATAACCTGTATAATTTGCAATACATATTTTTTTTCTTTTGCCCATTAAACACAAAGTATGCATCAAAAAGAATAGAATAAAGAATATAGAATAGAATATAGAATAGAATAGAATACAATAGAATATAGAATAGAATATAGAATAGAATAGAATATAGAATAGAATAGAATAGAATAGAATAGAATAGAATAGAATAGAATAGAATAGAATAGAATAGAATAGAATAGAATAGAATAGAATAGAATAGAATAGAATATAGAATAGAATATGGAATAGAATATAGAATAGAATAGGAATAGAATATAGAATATAGAATATAGAATATAGAATATAGAATATAGAATATAGAATATAGAATATAGAATATAGAATACAGAATACAGAATACAGAATACAGAATACAGAATACAGAATACAGAATACAGAATATAGAATAGAATATAGAATAGAATATAGAATAGAATATAGAATAGAATATAGAATAGAATATAGAATAGAATATAGAATAGAATAGAATATAGAATAGAATATAGAATAGAATATAGAATAGAATAGAATATAGAATAGAATATAGAATAGAATATAAAATAGAATATAGAATATAGAATATAGAATAGAATATAGAATAGAATATAGAATAGAATATAGAATAGAATATAGAATAGAATAGAATATAGAATAGAATATAGAATAGAATATAGAATAGAATATAGAATAGAATATAGAATAGAATATAGAATATAGAATATAGAATAGAATATAGAATAGAATAGAATATGGACTGGACTGGACTGACTGGACTGACTGGACTGGGCTAGGCTAGGCTAGGCTAAGCTAGGCTAGGCTAGAATCTGAGACTGGACTGGACTGGACTGGACTGGACTGGACTGGACTGGGCTGGGCTGGGCTGGGCTAGGCTAGGCTAGGCTAGGCTAGAATCTGAGAAGACAGCTTAAAGGAAATGATAGGTTAGTAGGATATCAGAATAACAAAATAACAGAGTTGGAAGGGTTGTTGAAGTCTTCTAGTCCAACCCGCTGTTCGGGCAGGAAACCCTATACTATTTCAGTCAAGTGGCTGCCCAGTCTCTTCTTAAAAGCCTCCAGTATTGGAGCACCTACAACTTCTGAAGCCAAGCTGTTCCACTAGTTGGTTGTTCTGTCAGAAAATTCCTCCTTAATGTTAGTTCTCTAGTCAGCCATGGTTGTCAAAACCTCACTTTTGGGAAGCCAATGCATGAAGCTTCCAAAACCGAGGCAGGAACCACATGCTCTTTACACAATATTTAGGACAGGGCTATGGCAAGGCCTCAAAAAAAGCCATCAATATCATTTCCCTTTCCAACTGCTCATATGTACTCATCGGAGAGGCTGAACAAATAACGACAGGCATCTTCTGTTCTTCTCTTTTGCATGTTGTTTTTTTTCTTTGCTTGTGTTTGCAAATTTATTTCAGGAGCAACTTGAAACTTACTGTGGTTTTCTTCCAAGTAAACCCACGGCTTACAAGTAAAGGAAAGCAGGATGGGGCTGAATTATTGAAATCCAGGCAGGAACTGAAAATCAGGAGTCTGCTGCAGCTTTAGAAAGGCTGATCAGCTCAAATTGACAAGCCTGATGTTTTTCCCCTTTTCTTTGAGTCAATTTGTGAAACCTAGCAACAGGCAGTCTTAAATGAAGGAGAGAAATATACATAAAAATCCCATGATAGGTCTTGTCAACTTTTTAGTATTTATAATCTCTGGAATCGGTCGTGCATTTTAGTGCAACGTCTGATTGGGTGAGTTACTAAAATAATTTTCTATTTTACTAAATTTTTAATAAATGTTAGAAACTAACTTTTCCCCCCTCTTTTTCATCGGGTAAAAGACTAGGACATCGATCAATGAAAGCAATAATGTTGTCATGGACAGGAAAGAACATTAGATAAATGCCTGCTGTTTTAGCTTTGGTTGAAAAACCCAATTTGTGATGAGTCAGTAGCATGGTTCTCCTCCTGTTCTTTTGAAGTCCCCATTGAGTCCTAGGAGGCTTTGTCTCATGTAAGAGTTACGGTTTCAGACTGGGGTTTTGTGTTTCTTCTGCTTACTCACATTACCTCTAAAGAGTGCTGTTTTTATAAAAATAAATCATAACAGTAAACTATGAGCCAAAGTTCTACAGCAAAGCAGCTATTGGTCTTGACTTGAATTAGGTGGCTATTCTGATCTTGATGCTCAATAGGCAGTCTTTGTCCAGGAGTTCTGCTACTTTTGGCTAATTCCTCCCAAACCTCGGTCAGCTGACCATTCCTGAGGGCTTTCCCCTATTTGCAGCTATCTACAATACACAATATTCTGGCAATATCTCTTTTGTTTTTCTGCTGTATTCTCTCTGTCTCTTTCTCTCTCTCTCTCCCTCCCTCTCTCCCCCTCCAACCTTTTCAACTGTAAGGCCTGGGGAATTCCGGGAGTTGACATCCATAGGTCTTAAATGATGCCAAGGCTGGACACCCCTGCTTTATGTCATTGCCACTCTATGCCTAAAGTAGCTTAACAGTGGCTTAAAAATTGGCCAAAAGAACAATGAACAAGATGTGGTAAGAGTCAGTCAGGTGACCCATAGGTCTTCTAAATCCAATTTGTTATGGGAAGTGAGAAACTTTAATTATTTCAGAGCTGTTTGTCCACCATACCCACCAGAATTAGAAAGTATCAGCCGTTCTTAACAAATATGCTGGGATAAGGATTCACTTGCCTTACCTGCCTGTCTCGTGTCCAATGAATCAGTGTCATGGGATTGGAGATTAATGAGTAGAGCTGACTCTCCCTTTTTCTTATCAACATCCCCCCCAAAGGGTCTAAGCAGCTTGTCAAAGGCATCTGCCAAGCACCGTAATATTGTGTTTTGTGGGTTGACCCATACAGAGCAGTAATGTTGAGAAAAGCAGAAGGCAGCAAATCTAGAAATTTAATCAACAACTTTGATTCAGATACTCTGCGTACCTTAAATCAGGACACCAGCATCTTGAAGGCAAGTCAGAACAGAAGCTTTGGAAGCAAGATAGAAGTTAGAATGGCAAAATCCACTTTTATGTTGGAATAGTTTGGTGACTGACTAGAGGATGGGTAGATAGCACTGAAGCGTGACATTGATGAAGGACCCACCATAAGTCATCTCTGAATCACCCATTCAGTGATAACATTTCTGATTTCTTTGGGAACTATTGTACAGTATAGATGTTGTAATGAATATGGGAGGAAGGAAAATCTCAAGAATACCAGAGTTAAAATCCATGCACGCCAAGCAAATAGCTTTTTAAAAAACCCTCAGCCTGGACAGTATGAGATCATAGAGGAAAGTAGAAAGCTTCACAGAGGCTAATATCCACTCTTGGCCTGTGAAGAATTCCTTGATAATTTCTTTCAGTATTCAAGCATACAAAGTCATTCATCCAGCATATGTGCTTTTCAAGATGAGGTGAACATTTCTAAATGGTGTGTGTCCATTTACACATGGACACACACACACACACACACACACACACGTGTGTGTTGCATTTGTGCTGATAAATAAATAAAGGGAGACTAGTATAGATCTATTTCAAGCTATTTAGTTCTCATCAGCTAGCCATACCCTTACTGGGATTTGAAGCTGGGCTGTATTACATATGAGGCAGATGTGTTAGTGACTAAGCCACAGGCTCTCCTCCTTTATCAGCTAGGCCAGGGAAACAGGTATTTATTTTGTCACAACCCCTGGTATCCGCAAATATGGGAGGAAGTATACTGCTTCCTTTCTGTGTCTATCGGCTCATCACAAGAGACCATCCAGACAGAAAGCCATTATTTTTAATGTTGCCTTTTTTGTTACATTTGCGTTGCATTTGTGCTGATAAATAAATAAAGGGAGACTAATATAGATCTATTTCAAGCTATTTAGCTCTCATCAGCTAGCCATAAAACTATACACACAGACACACACACACACACACACACACACACACACACACACACACATATAGTGTTATATTTGTGCTGATAAATAAATAAATAAATAAATATAACACAAAATGTGTAACAAAGGCAACAGTATAAATATTGGGTTTCTGTCGTGATGGACTCTTTTTTTCTTCAAATTGTTTTGCCCCAAGAACTTTCAGAAGTGTGGTTATGATGTATGTATAAGTGTAGTCCTATCAGAAAAAAAATACTTGTAGGGAGAGATGGGTGTAATAGAGTTGATGGCCAGAAACAGCTGAGTATGGAAGTACACACACACACACACACACACACACACACACACACACACACACACACTCTCATACACATACAACACACGCAAAACACTTTTTCCCTAAACATCAGTCCTAACATCACATTTTTCAGTAAACTTTCCCTACAAAAATGGATGTGTGCGCCTAGCATTACATATATTTATATTTGGATTAGGTGTTTGGATAGAAAATGGGGACAATATTGAGTGTATGAATAGAAAAATGAGGATTGATATACAGAATATATACTCAAGACTTTAGGAAACAAATATCTACGCAGTCTCTAGATGTAAGGATTTTAAGGACAAGAGTATTAAATCTGTGACATGACCTGGCTTACAGCCAACCATTAGATTTATTTTTATCTTCCTTAACTGACAAGTTGTAACTATCACCAAATTTCATCTCAATTTTGTTAAGACAGAGGAATCTTTTCCTTAAAATATATGTCAACTTGAAAAGCTGGCAGATGTGCCAAATCATTTTGCATGTTTTAGATCCATCTCAGCTGATTAAAATCCCTCCAGGGATGGTGTGTAGAAGGAGATCCACGTGGAGGGAAATATTTCTTGAAGACATGTGCTGAGCAAGTGAAGATGCTACCCCTATGCCTGAAGGTTGGCTGATCTGAATGGTGAACAACATGGTTTGGCTCAATCCTACCAAGTCTGAGCAATTGTGGATCCCCGATCCCTCCACAAATCTCAGAACTGAAAATTTTGCATCTTTGGTTCTGAATGTTGTTGAATTTTTCTGCATAGATACAGTGCTAAATTTGAGAGTCCTTCTGGCTAGGAGAGCATCTATACAACTCTATCTTGTGCACCTGCTTAAGTCTGTTCCTGGATCAGAAGACCCTACTTGCTCTAATTCATGCCTTACTCACTCCTGTTCGACTATGCCCTCATGGTCTATGTAGTATTGCATTTCAACACCACCTGGAAGCCACAATTGGTCCAGAAGGCAGTATAGTTACAGGTTACACCTTAACATGCCCAAATACCATCACTATTTCACAAGTGGAACTGGCTTCCTATAGACTTCTGGTTGCAATTGAAGGTGCTGGTTATCACTTAACCCTGAACATTGCTGAAGTGGGCTTTTTGTGGCACCGCCTCTTCCTAATTGTATCTTTCCATCTCATAAGCTATAAGAGGGTGGGTCGATTGCCTGCTAGCAGTTATGTTTTAGTGATTTGTCTATCGATGTTTAAATAGCAACCCATCTCAGGCGAAATGACTCTGAGCAGCATACAACTGAATTAAGCACTAAATGAAAGAAAAGAATTGTCTTTATCATTTGCTTATTGTCGCTATTGTTCTCTTTGCTTTATTGTAAGCTGCCCAATGCCAAAGTATTTCAGGTGGGTAGTCACACAAAGTTGTTAGACAAATATAAAAAAAAATGTTGTTATAACCATTACAAGTGACCTTTAACTCTGCACCGACTCCAATCCATCAGTTAAAGCCAACGTGGTTTATTTAGGAATATAATCCAGGCCTTATTCTAGGCCTAAATCTATTGCTTCCCAGAAGCCTGGGTTTTCAGGATGTGTGCTGTTCATGGTCACCCGAGCTACCTGTTTTCAAATCAAGCTGTGTTATAAGCCTCCCCTATAATACTTAGCAATAAAGCTAAGGATTCTTCCACAAACATCCTGTAGAAAAAATAATTGAGAACTGTGTCAGAACTGAAACAACTCTTTTCCTGTTAGCGCCTGGAAACCACGACTCCTATCAGAAAGAACAGTGAAACTAAGTGAAGTCAATTCCTTTGCGTTCAATCCCTTTGCATTCAATCCCTTATGAGTTTGTGTCAGAATTACTAAACTGTATACAGGCAGTTCAGTGGTTTGAATCCCGAGTGTCGTGTAACGGAGTGAGCTCCCGTTACTTGTCCCAGCTTCTGCCAACCTAGCAGTTCAAAAGCATGTAAAAATGCAAGTAGAAAAATAGGAACCACCTTTGGTGGGAAGGTAACAGCGCTCCATGCGCCTTCGGCATTTAGTCATGCCGGTCACATGACCACAGAGATGTCTTCTGACAGCGCTTCTGACAGGCTCTTTGGCTTTGAAACGGAGATGAGCACCGCTCCCTAGAGTTGGGAACGACTAGCACATATGTACGAAGGGAACCTTTACCTTATACAGGTAGTCCTTGACTAACGACAACAACTGAGCCCAAATTTCCCTTCCCCCTAAGACACTTGTTAAGTACGTTTTGCCGCACTTCACAATCTTTCTTGTCACAGTTGTTAAATGAATCACTGTAGTTGTTAAGTTAGTAACTCAGTTTATTAAGGGAACCTGACTTCTCTATTGACCTGGCTTGTCAGAAGGTCACAAAAGTTGATCACGTGACCTGGGACACTGCAACTGTCACAAATATGAGCCAGTTGCTAAGCGTCTGAATTTTGATCATGTGACTATGGGGATGCTACAATGATTATAGGTGTGAAAAAATATCACAAATCACTTTTTTCAGTGCTGTTGTATCTTCAAATGGTTATAAATCGAGGACTATCTGTAGCTAGAAAATCCCTACATTTCCCAATGTCAACAACATATTTTCCACACCAAGATTTAACAACCTTGACATTGTTGCCTTCTACTTTAAGAGATAAAAACTCATGTTGGGAGCATCATAGTGTTATTGTACGTATTTTGGGGTTTATAATTCAGAATCTCGACCAGGAAGCTTCGGAGCAAACTATTTAGAGTTATCATTTGATTTCAGCCCTGGTTTCAACAGGAAGCCAAACTCAAGCACCGTGGCTGCGCTCACCAAATGGTTCATGTGGTCTATGACAATACAGCTATCTGCTACAGGAATCTGTAAACTTGACAACTTTAAGACTTGTGGACTTCAACTCCCAGAATTCCCCAGCCAGCATGGCTTTTATAATGGTGGCATCGCAAACACCATTTTGCCTTTATAAGATTCACCCATTTATATAGTCTTGAGCTCTTCTTTCTGTCTGTCAGTATATCCTTGTTTTGAATGTGTGTTTATTGCACTGCTACCTGGGAAAATGTGAGAGATTTCAAATCAAGGTTGATTTGAGATATTATTCCTTTTAATACAGGATTTCTGCTAGTTTTCCAGCAAGCATTTGACAGCTTCCAGAACAAAGAGTATAGTATATATCTGGTTATAAAACCATTGATTAATAGGTAAGAGTTTTTTTTTTCCTGAAAAAGAAATAAGGTATAAAATGGCTTTTATGTTTCCTCCTGCTCAACTCTATGTCACCCTCACATTTAGTACTTTATTTTAAAATCTCTCTTCCAGGAAAGTCAGTTAAAATGAGCCTCCCACATCAGCTTTAGTGTATCAATGTGTTGACCACATGGGGTCAGGATATAAGGAATAAATATTTTCAGGTCTACCTTTGTGCAATATCTACTTTTCATTCCTGTCTCTTCTCTCGCCCATCAAATCAATTATCCACATTCAGAATTAAAATAAAGACAAGTTGTGACATTAGTTGCTAATTTGATTCTCTTTCCCCGTGTCCTTGAAACTTCTAACCAAAACCTGCAATTGCTCAGAATGACTTAATGCACCAAGTATCAAAGCACAAAGAGATTTCAATAGATTCTCAAAATTAAATAGGCATTGATTCTGATCTATTCTTCTGTTTCTTTTATTAACGTTTCCCTCTGTATACGAACGGAATTTTGATGTAAGGCAGATGTCTGACTGGGCTGTTTGTGGTTAAATAGTTGTCATTGTTTTTGTGTGTTTGAAGAGGACAGAACTCTGTTGTCGTACACTGTATTTATGCAGAAGATTAAGAATATATTAGGCCAGTGGTTCCGAAACTTGCTGGAGTACTGCAATGTGCTCTACATGGGGCTGCCCTTGAGGAGTATTCGGCGACTTCAGCTAGTCCAGAATGCGGCCGCGCGAGCAATTGTGGGTGCACCTCGCTTCACCCACGTAACACCTATCCTCCGCGAGCTGCACTGGCTACCTGTCGATCTCCGGATACGCTTCAAGGTGCTACTTGCCACCCATAAAGCCCTCCATGGTAGTGGATCTGGGTACTTGAGAGACCGCCTACTGCCAATCACCTCCATTTGACCAATTAGATCTCACCGATTAGGCCTCCTCCGAGTTCCATCCGCCGGTCAATGTCGACTGGCAACCACGTGGAGGAAAGCCTTCTCGGTGGCAGCTCTGACCCTATGGAACGATCTCCCCGTGGAGATTCGTACCCTCACCATCCTCCAGACCTTCCGCACAGCCCTTAAAAACTGGCTTTCCTGTCAGGCCTGGGGCTAAAGATTGCAACCCGCCCGAATGGTATGAATGTTGTGTTTTAATGATGTATTGTTCTATATGTTAAAAGTTTGTTTCCCCCCCCCCTTTTTTAAGTTGTAAGCCGCCCTGAGTCCCCCCAGGGAAAAGGGCGGCATATAAATAAACTTAAATACAAATACAAATACAAATACGAACTTGGCAACTTTAAGACTTGTGGACTTCAACTCCCAGAATTGAAGTCCACAAGTCTTAAAGTTGCCAAGTTTGGGAACCACTGTATTAGGCTAATTTATTTTCCTTTAGGATAGGGAAAAATAGTTTAAGTTTCTGAGCATGTGGAAATATGTAGTTTAGCTCCCTCAGTAAGTAAAGCACTTAATATTTCTCAACGCAAATTAAATTCTTCAATTCCTTTCTTCCAATTTCCCTTGATTTGTGCATAGGAAGCATTAACAGGTCGGCTTAAGTAATCCAAATCACAGACTTGGTTCAAAATAGCTTCTTTTCTTTCCTTCCCATTGCCTAATTTGAGAATGGGAGCCCAGGTTGAGGTGCAATAAGGGTACACAAACCAATTTCCTGCTGCTCTCTTCTGGTTTTTGTCCACCCTTTTTTTAAATTTCATATTTAATGGACACGCAATAAGGTTATAACAGATTGCCTGGTGCTAATCGCACCGATTTCAAAGGGGGGCTATCCCAACACACATATGTCCATTTGCAATACACAATATTACTTGCATTTAGTTCTTCTACTTGATGTTTCTTGAACTGTTATTAGATTAATTACGTTCATTAATTAATAATTAATACCCACCTTTATTATTTTTTATAAATCACTCAAGGGAACGAACACACACCGTACTCCTTCCTCCTATTTTCCCCATAACAACAACCCTAAGAGGAGAGTTAGGTTGAGAGTGAATAACTGGCCCAAGATCACCCAGGTGGCTTTCATGACTAAGGCAGGATTAGAACACAGGGTTCCCTGGTTTTTAGTCTGATGCCTGAATATGGTGTAGTATGGTAGCAGAAATAACCCAGAAGGCATGTACAGAAAAATTAATAAACATGCAGCCAGGAGCCATAGCCAGAGAATAGCAATAGCAATAGCAATAGCAGTTAGACTTATATACCACTTCATAGGGCTTTCAGCCCTCTCTAAGTGGTTTACAGAGTCAGCATATTGCCCCCACAGTCTGGGTCCTCCTTTCACCCACCTCGGAAGGATGGAAGGCTGAGTCAACCCTGAGCCGGTGAGATTAGAACCGCTGAACTGCAGATAACAGTCAGCTGAAGTGGCCTGCAGTATTGCACCCTAACCACTGCGCCACCTCGGCTCTTATTAAGAAAGACTGGGTTGTGAACCAGGAGTGGTTCTGGCAGTCACTCCTGCTGGTTTGCTTGTGGGTGCTGCGAATGCATACGCAGTACAAAAAAATTGTTTTGTGCAAGTGCAGAAGCAAAAACCAAGATGGCGCCACCCGGAGAACCGGCTCGGGGGCATGGCAGGGGTATGTCCCTGCCAGATGCAGCAACCCAGGCTGCCAAACCACTACCAGTTCAGTCGAACCAGTCCCTACCAGTAGGAACCCACCATTGCTGTGAGCTGAGGTCCATTTAAAATGCTGACTGTGAGCAGTTATGCATTGTGAAATGGCTTGTTATTGGGGCTTGATAGCTCATGTTTTGCTTTGCTTTAGTTTGTTATCAAACATGGAAAGGGGGGGGGGAATAATATTTGTTCCTGTTTTCCTCCCTAGCAACATTCATCTTTAGAAATATAATATAGCCTGGAGTGGCCCTAGCTTTTCTCAGGTGAGAGGTTGGTTGACATGTGCGGGAAAAGCAGACATCTGATATTAGTCAGAAGAACATTGCATCCCACGTGTGGCTATAAATGTTAATCTCAAATAAGAAAGAAACTGAGAGCAGGTTTATCGGCAAGCATTTATTTCAAGGAGCTCACAAATCTGCTCCTAAGACTGCAAATGAATGGAGGCAGCAGAGATCCTTTTATGGCGGGTAAAGAGGTTTTACATTGTGGGTCTTGCATCATTCCTGATTGTTGTGGTTTTTTTTTATTGTTTTGTTTTGTTTTTCTGTCTCACAGCCATGACAATAGCCCATCAAGAACGAAGGAAGGAACATTTTCTTCCTATTGTAGAAAACATCCCAGGGAAAACAAAGATCAGCATAGTTTAAATGTGCTGCTATTGTACTTGGCACGAGGGCTTTTATGCATAGATATTCAGCTATGTAGAGACATGACTTACAATGTTGTTATTATGGCATGATCTCTCGTCGTTTCATCTGCGACCAGTTGTAAAGAAGGACCACAATCCAAAAGGACCACAATCCACAATCAAAATCCAATATTTTGACATGCTTATCTGTTCTGACACCCCCCCTCTCCGTATGGTGAGTCACGCTGACACAAGGTTACTGTTAGCCATGCTTTATTCACAGTAATAACTCACAGACAAGACTTTGGTAGCAACCCAAACTCCCACAGATGAGAGATACACACAAGAGCTTCTCCAGTTTAGTAAAACAGTTGTGTCCTGCAAAAGGTCTCCTCCCAAAGTCTCTTCTTATATACTCTCTTGGGAGGAGTCCAAATCAACCAAACCACCTGGGCCCAATTATCTTCTATATCTCTGCCTGCACTTATTCACCCTTCTTTGCCTGGCATCCGGGACCAACTCCCTTAGCTCCTCCCCACTGCTCCAGGGCCTGACGTCTTCACCACTGCTCCATGGCCTGACATCAGGAACAAACTCCCTTTGACTTTCACCGCTGCTCCATGCCTCAGGCACCTCCTGGTGGCCAACCAGCCTCTCTGGTCCCTTCTCGGAGTCTGCACCCTTTCCAGGGTCCTCCACATCTTCCAGAGCCGACTCATAGGGTCCCTCGCTGTCGGAGTCTGTCGGCAGCTCCAACAGCTCCTGCTGGGCCACAACACTTACCTTTCAACTGTTTTTCAATAGGCTAAAAGACCATAGATTTTTTGGTGGGGTGGGGTAGATTATAGAGAGAGCTGTACGCAGTTGTGTTTCTTTTTACTTCTGAACCTTTTGGAAGAAAATGTAAGGGTTTCCTAGGGAAATTTGATTAATCTTGTTGAATCAAAACGTTACATATGTTTTACTTGAACATGAGATACTGACTTCTAAGCATCCCTTCTGTACTGCATAAATTTCAGTGGCAGCCCTCAGAGATTGCCAAATGTTACCAAATGGTGACAAAGAGGCAGGAAGTTCTTAAAAATAGAACTCGTGGCAATTAATTAGTTATAACATAACAAATCAAATTTAGCTTTTCTCCTCGCACTATCTGCTGCCTGGCAGAGCACCGTCTCTGGCAATGCAAACGAAGTCAGGATGAGCACAGCATTTCTGCTTTGGGGCAGCTTCTGCCTCCGGAGAACTGCTGAATTTCCTTGAGAAACGTTTCTAATCATATTAATGCCCTCCCTGTGTATACGTATTTGAGTCTTCCTTTAAATATTCTCCATCTTATCAAGGTTTTAATATTTGCTATGAAATTTGCTGTAGATGCCAATGCGAATAACTTGCTCTACATGCCAATGAGAATAAAGATCAAACTAACCCTGGCACCCTCCAAACTCCTCTAATTATGGCTGATGATGATTTAAGGTGAATTCCTGAGCTACTTACTAAGTGCTGTCAATATCAATAGCATTATAAAAGAATAGGAGTGCTCATATTTAAGACAAGAGGGTCAACATTTCATAATTACAGTGTGCCAGCATTCTATTACTTATAATAATCCTGTCCACTCTCTGGAATATTTATACTTTTGAATACGATATATGTTTTGGACTCACATTTATTGTTTTGATGGAATTTGGGGAAGTGCTTTATGGAGAATCATTGAAGAAAATTCATCAGGGTTTCTTAAGTACTTAGAAAAGACCTTTATTATCTGTCTGATTGCATTCCTCTTCTGCTCGTTGTGCATCTATGAAGCCAAATGTAAAAACAAAACAAAGCACAGATAATACATACCAATCAAAATATATATGAATCAACATGTCTTTACACCTTAAATGGCCCAGGATTTAGAGGCATCTTAAATTGTGTTTCATTGCTAAGTTTACTTTTGAGTCAATATTTATAATATTGTACATTTTGTTTTGATTACATATGATTGGATAATAATAATCTGATTCTATATAAAAGTTTATCCAGGAAGGAGATTTTTAATTCTGGTACAGCTAATAGCCTTACTTAAAGATATAAACTTTTGGTTGAGAGTGGGAACTAATATTTCAATCAGCTGCTGAAGAGCTCATCTGTATAAAATGTTTCCCAAACATAAGCACACATTTTAATGCACAACTAATACAAGTAATCCTTGTTTAATGACCACTCATTCAGCTGCCATTAGAAATTGCAATGGTGCTGAACAAAGAGACTTAAGACGGATCCTCAACGTTGCAGCATTTTCACAGTCATGTGATCACAATTGTGGCATTTGGCAACTAGATCACAATTACAACAGACAGAGAATCTGGTGGTCAGCTGGCTTTCAATGAGCAAAGTCAATGAGGAAGCCAGCAGAAGATTGAAAACGACAATCCCATAATGCCGTGCCTAACAGCTGTGCAGGGTTCACCTAACAACTGCAGCTGGAATTGCTGGAACTGCTCTTCTAAGTGGGCACTGTCACATGACCTCATGCTTTACAGTGCGTCACTTCGTGATGGAGTTTGCAGTTCCACTTACTGTCATTAACAGAGGACTTGCCTCTATTTAATGAACATGCAATTCATTTTATCACTATGTAACTAACTGCCTACCTATTACAAGTAGTCAATGAAAGTGAAACTGAATTCTAATATACAAAGAGAATATTCTGACTAATGTAGTATGAGAAAGTCTTCAAACAAAACATATGGTAAGACTTTGAAAATTAGATGAAGAGAGTGTGTATGGCAAGGACGTGCAGTCAGGGGAGGCAGGGGAGGCAGAGCCTCAACACTGTCATCATGAAAAGAAAAAAAAATGTAAAAGGAAAAAGGCAAGAGCTGAGGTCAGGCTGAGCTAGTTGCTGCCAGAGTCACCGTGGATGACTCTGCTTAACTGTTTAAAAAAGCCTCTAAAAAACACTCTCTACAGGAGGAGGCAGGAGAACGACGTGCCTCATCTAGTCTGACTTTAGGCATTTTATGATCACTCAAGCAAAGTTAAGCAAGGGTTAAAAGCCTAAGAATTCCTGACATAGGTGAGGCACATTGTTCTCCTGCCTCCTCCTGTAGATGGCGCTTTTTAGAGGCTTTTTTAAACAGTTAAGCAGAGTCATCCACAGTGACTCTGGCAGCAACTAGTTCAGCCTGACCTCAGCTCTTGCCTTTTTTCTTTTACATTTTTTTTTCTTTTTATGATGACAGGCAAGAGCAGAGTTGAAATCCTCTCTGAAACAGCTGGAAAAGGTATGCGTGGGTTGGAGGGAGGGGGAGGAATTCAAACTTTATCCTCAAGTATAGATCACTCCCCAAGTGTGGTTTGATTGCAGGCAGAGCCACGTTGCCTTTTCAAACACACACACACACACACACACACACACACACACACACACACAAATTTATTAAATTACAATTAATTACAATTACACACAGAGAGACACAGAGCTGGATAAAAATATATAAGCCCAGCTTCACTGATTACAAGTTTGAAAAGGCAATGTGGCTCAGCCTGCAATCAAAGGCTCGGATCGGCTCCAATCCAACTTCTGTGTTTGTGTTTGTTTGAGAGAGAGAGAGTGAGAGAGGGAAGGGGATAGGAGAAATAGTCCAATCCAACTTCTCTGTGTGCGTGTGTCTGTTTGAGAGAAGGGGGAGGGAGGGAGAGAGGGAAGAAGGAGGGGGAGGGAGAAGAAAAAGAATGAAGGAAACTTTTTCGCAAAGGAGAAAAACAAATGCTGTCACTTTAAATTGGAACTGAGCATGCCTGGCTGTGGAATTCTGGGAGTTGAAGTCCACAAGTCTTAAAAAATTTGAAACCCACCACTGTGTCAGTGCCTCACCAGCTATAAATCTCACCACACGTCACTGGTGTATGGATACTCCTTGACTTACAATTGATCACTTAGTGACTACTCAAAGTTACAGTGGACCCCTAACAGGTACTTAAGATGTGGTTCCAAAGTTCTGATAAACACTCCCCCCTTCTTCTTGTGGTCACATGACCACATTTCAGGCACTTGGTAACTAACCCACATATATGATCATTTGCAATATCCCCTGCAGTCATGTGACCACCATTTGCAACATTTTCTTTTTTTGCCAAAAACCAGTGTTTAGTTCTGGCTGTTGGGAAAAATGGCCCACATTGAACAATGGATTTGCTTAACAATTTTGGTGTTCGTTTAATGACAGCTGCAAGAAAAAAAATGGTCATACAATCAAGTTACTAACGAGAATGACCCACTTTATGATTGTTATGGCATATGACTGTAATGGTCAGACTACATTACAGTCGTAAGCTGGGTTTTACCTATACAGATTCTAGATTTTTTATTTGCATTTTTTTTAGAAAATGGTAGCTTTCTTTCAAGGTTTTCAGCTCATTGCTTCAGCGACTTCCTTACAGATCAATTTATATTTATGAATGTGTGTAATTTATATCCATTCATTATGTAGATAACTCCCCATCCCTGCCAAAGTTGGGGAGTTTCCTATTTTCTTTTTCCTTGTTTTTTTAAAAAACGTTTGATACATGCTTTATCATTAACAGTATACATAATGTTTAAATGCTTAAACTAAACATTACAGATATAGAGAATAGAAGACGAATCAGGACTAACTTATCACTGACCTTCAGGAACAAGCTATAACTGTATGTCTTTATTTAACCTTATTAAAGAGAAACATACATTCAATGAGTTTGGAACCCTAAAACATAGCAGCCAGAATCAAAATTGAAGTTGGTTGAACCATGATGGTATCAGTCAAAGGGAAGAATCAGGCATAAGCCAAAGACCTTTCCAGATGAGACCCCAGCTTCGCCTGAGAACACTTAACAACTCCTTACCAGAGGTGAAATCTTCTGAAGTCTGCTATGGTGAGTCAGTGAATCTGCTACTGAGCGCACGCTTTGCTTGCATGCGACCTGAAGGAACATTTTGAAGCCTTCCAAATCAGCAAAGGTAAGTAGAATAGCAATAGCAATAGCAGTTAGACTTATATACCGCTTCATAGGGCTTTCAGCCCTCTCTAAGTGGTTTACAGAATCAGCATATCGTCCCCACAGTCTGGGTCCTCATTTCACCCACCTCGGAAGGATGGAAGGCTGAGTCAACCTTGAGCCGGTGAGATTTGAACCACTGAACTGCAGATAACAGTCAGCTGAAGTGGCCTGCAGTACTGCACCCTAACCACTGCGCCACCTCGGCTCTAATAGCAAGGGGGGAGGGAATCTACTGTGTCAGGCAATTTAGATTAGCTAAAAAGCAGGAAATCTGATGATTCTACTTAATATAAATCGTGCGTCACAGCTGATTGTCAGAAATACCGGTTTGTGTGAACTGGTAGCATATTTTTTTACTGCCGATTCAGGTGAATCGACAGCATTTTTTTACAACCTGTACAGGTGAACTGGTCCAAACCGATAGCATTTCACTCCTGCCCCATACCACATCGACATTCACTTTTGAATTTTGTTTTGATCTCAGATGTTGGGCAATAGTTAAGGAAGGATTGGTTGCAGGGATGGGTTCCCGCCAGTTCTAACCTATTCTATAGAAGTCATTCCACAAATCTGTCATTTAGGAGCCGAGGTGGCGCAGAGGTTAAAGTGCAGTACTGCAGCCACTTCAGCTGACTGCTAAGCTGCAGTTCGGCGGTTCAAATCTCACCGGCTCAAGGTTGACTCAGCCTTCCATCCTTCCGAGGTGGGTAAAATGAGGACCTAGACTGTGGGGGCAATATGCTGACTCTGTAAACCGCTTAGAGAGGGCTGAAAGCCCTATGAAACGGTATATAAGTCTAACTGCTATTGCTATTGCTATTTAGAACCGGTTCCAGCTCCCTCCCCCCTGCCCGTCCGCACATCATCATGATGAAGAGGAATTCTGGGAGTTGAAGTCCACAAGTTTTAAAGCTGTCAAGTTTGAACACCCCTGGTTTTTTTTTTCTAAAGGGTTAGGGGTGCAAGGGTCTTGTAACATGACAGCTTTAAGACTTCAAATGCCAGAGTTCCTGAGCCAACATTTTGGTTGCTAAGCAAGAGCATTGTTAAGTGAGTTTCACCACATTTTACAAGTTGACCACACCCACCCAGTCACATGGCTGGCAAGCCACTCCCACACAGTCACATGGCCATCAAGCCACTCCCACAAAGCAGGTCAAACCTACAGAAGAGGTTCTAAAAACTTTTGAAACCCACCACTGATTGGTTGGGATACCTCAAGGAAAGGCATCGGCTGTTAGTTCCCTATAATCACTGCACTTTTGCAGTATAGAAAACTACCCATAGAATCTTGGTCCCTTTAACAGTTAAACAGCCTCCTTGAAGTCTTGCTCGATTTCAAGTGTGAAATTAGGAAATGTGGGTGATGGAAAGCCTTATCACTTCAACAGTTCTTACAGTCTGGAACAATCACCCACCTGGAACACCAGAGACTGAAGGTGACTTTGTTCCAGTTGATTATTTAGGGAAAGGATTAGTAGCCTCCCCAACCTATGTATTCCCACTAGCCCAATTTGTGCAGCTATGCTTGCCAGATGGCCATATTGACATGATAGTCACAACACAGATGGTCATGTAGGAGACCAAAGGCCCATGGCTCATGCCATTATTGTGTATTGTGTAATGCCTTTGGATGCTAAAAATCAAATTATTCCAATTTGAATTAGTGAGTACCTTTTATTTGAAATTTTTCAGTAAATACTTGCTCTGGATGATGTTGTGTTTTGGCTTGTGAAGCAAGTGATTAAACCTACAAGGGAGAACACTGGAAGCCCAATTCCTACTCATTAGGAAACCTTCCTGTCTTCAGATTCTGGTTTTCCTTCCTGCCTTGAGACAGCAGCTTTGGGGGTTCTTGCTGTCAATAGCAAATTTTAGGGTGTTTACTCACTAGGTAATATCCCAATGTTTGTGAGACCTAGAACTCTCATACCTGGTAGTGCCTTTCTGGAGATTACAAGATAAAAATACAAGAATTTCTCTGGTGCCATTTTCTATCTACACTAAGTGAAATAATATTCAAGTCTTCTTTTCCCAGTTCAGGAGATAACCCAATCTCCACAGTAGTGCCCACAAATAACTAAATAAATAAACAATCATTTTAATAAAAAAAGAGAAAACATAGCATGTGAAAATATTGTTTGACTTTGAGTACAGCATTCCTCTTTCTATATTAATCTACTTTGTAAAAGTTGACTGGTGCTTGGCTCTTCCCAGAGCTTCCTAGGTTATGGGAATATATTTGTTAAGCAAGAAAAATCTTTTTTTTTTTAAGAAAAAAACCCACATGCAATACTCTGGACAAACGTGAGCTTTGATTTGTTTTGATTTGTTACAAACAGAACACTGTCAGTCAGAACCTTCAGAAATTTACTGGAACAGTTTCAAATTATGACAGATCTCCAGAAGAAGCACTGTAACTTTTTGTCTATAACCTGAATGATAAATAAAGGCTGAAACTGGATTGGATTGGATTTATTTCATTTATATGCCGCCCTTTTCCCCGAAAGGGACTCAGGGCGGCTCACAATTCAGTCAGGGAAAGGGGTATAGACAGGGGATAAAAAGACAAACATAACAGTACACAATTTAAAACACACAACAACCATACCATTCAAGGAGGGGGGCAGAAGCTCTTTAGCCCCAGGCCTGTCGGAATAGCCAGGTTTTAAGGGCTTTGCGGAAGGCCTGGAGGATGGTGAGGGTTCGAATCTCCACGGGGAGTTCGTTCCAGAGGGTTGGAGCAGCCACAGAGAAGGCTCTCCTCCGGGTAGTCGCCAGCCGGCATTGGCCAGCGGATGGAATTCGGAGGAGGCCTAATCTGTGGGATCTGATTGGTCTATTGGAGGTAATTGGCAGCAAAACTACAGAGAAATAAGACAGGATACAGAGTTTGAGTGAGGTTTAGGAAATACTAGGAATTGAGGTGTTTGTTGAGCATGTGGTTGGTTGTTTTGAGGCTGCTTTGTTTTGTGATGGAGCCGACAGGATCTCTAAAGCAGGGAGGTCTTCTGAATCACGGTTGGAGACTGTTTGATGCAAGGATGATCCTGGGTCCTAGCCACAAGCTACTCACTGTGCCCCTTTGGATCAGCTTGACTTACCTGGGCTTGGGAAGTCCTCTTTGTGAGAGATGAAAGTCCTTGATGCATTGGTTCATATCTTCATCACCATTTCCTGAGGCTACTGCCACACATTTTCCATGAGTCTGCCTTTAAAAACTGTCCAAATGCTCCAACTGGTGCCAAGTGCAGTACCCCAAGTGCTCAGGAGCATTAATCAATGGTTATCAACGATAAAACCATAAATATTAACCATTTAGGAGCCATGGTGGTGCAATGGTGAGAATGCAGTATTGCAGACTAATTTTGCTGACTGTCAACTGCCAGCAGCTCCGCAGCTTGAATCTCACTGGCTCAAGGTTGACTCAGCCTTCAATTCTTCCTAGGTCAATTAAATAAGGACCCAGATTGTTGGGGACAATATGCTGATTCTGTAAACCCCTTAGAGAGGGCTGCAAAGCACTGTGAACTGGCATATAAATTTAATTCCTATTGCTTTATTGCACCTATATTGTAGGTCCTGTTTTGTCTCCCTATTAACTTTTGCCTGCAAATTTACAGACTGGATTCAACCTTTGATGATGAGGACCACATCTCTCCATAGGAATCAAACCAATCAATTGGATCGTGCAGGGGAAACAGATTGTTTCCCCCCCATTTTCAGAAGCTCAGATATACTATCGTTTTCCATAGAGAGCTGCCACTCTGGAATGGCTTTCTGTTGGCGGCTTGTTTAGTTCTGACTTTGGTTCCTTCTAGAAGAAGCTGAAGATGGAATTTTTCCAGAGGGTGTTTGCGATACGATAGTGCTTAGGTGTTTTAGATATTTAGCTTTTTATATGCTTTTTGTTGTTGTTGTTCTAAGCTGCTGAAGTCTGCTTAGATTGCCACAGGATAGAAATTTTGACAGATAAACAAACAAACAAACAAACAAATTGCATGAGATTTAACCTGAGACAGAAAAGAAAAACAGAAAGCCTAGAGCAAAGTCCCAGGTATACGTTTCAACTATTTCTACAGAAATGGAAGCTTTCTTAAAGTGATGTTCCTCTGTTTTAATTACTTAGATGTCTTCAGATTCTTGGAAATTCCAAATTATTAATCAGGGGCAGCCTGGGAGATAGAAAATCTTGATCTCTATCAGCCTGTTTCTCTAAAGCAGTGTTTCTCAACCTTGGCAACTTGAAGATGTCCGGACTTCAACTCCCAGAATTCCCCAGCCAGCATTCGCTGGCTGGGGAATTCTGAGAGTTGAAGTCCGGACATCTTCGAGTTGCCAAGGTTGAGAAACACTGCTCTAAAGATCTCTCAAGTGTTCTATCCTTTGTTTGAGAAGCTTATGTTCTTTTTCTTTTCAGATGGGGTCATCTGACTTTTTACATGATCAGGAGCCATTACTCATTCATGGAGATGTGACGGTTTATGTGAAGACTGATAAGCATACTATATTCACAACAGCTTAAGATGATCTCTATCGCAAAACCTGGAGCAAATTGACCCAAGCAAAGGTAGGTTTTTTTGAATAACAAGGATAATTAATAATTGATTTTTATTGTAGCCTTCAGTTTGTCTGTATAATTTGGGACTTTAATCCGTTATTTACTCTCAGTAGCTGATGATAGGTATGAAATATGTAACTAAAATGTATAACTGGCCAAATTGTTTTATTTACTCTTTTCAGTTTTTAAAGCAAATTAGCAGATGTGCTGTTTCACTGGCTCGGAGTAAACAAAACTGATTTATGCCATCTGCGCATAATATGATAGCCTCTCATTCCTTCTGCTTTTCATTTCTCTCATTTATATAATCTCATTTATACAGTAAGGCAAATATATTGATTTAATAAAAGAAGTAACTTTAATCTGAAGATTTTTAAAAAAAAAACCATCAGGAGAAATGGAAGTAAAATAGCTTTTCCTGAACCTACCTGTATTTATCATTTAGCTAATAATTATATTTTTAAAAATCAAAATAGAAATACAGAATGTGTGTATTTGTCTCTCTCTCTCTCTCTCTCTCTCTCTCTCTCTCTCTCTCTCTCTCTCTCTCTCTCTCTCTCTCTCTCTCTCTCTGTGTGTGTGTGTGTGTGTGTGTACACACTCATATACACATATCATATACATACATACAAATACATACCCCTATCAAAGTCCTTATTGGGTTGAATCCAATAAACATAATGCATTGCTACATAAATCACCAAAACCTTCAGATATGTAGGGCAATAGGTAGCTTCTCCTTGCAAATTATAATATGTTGGGCTGGTGCTGGTTGGAGTATGAAGTCCTGTAGGTATCGATGTGTTACACCATAAAGGGATTTATGGGTAAAAACCAGCATCTTAAATTGTTGTCAGAAACCAATCAACAGCTAACAGGCTTTGCAAACATCTGTATTATGTACTCTTAGAGGCAAGGGCTGATAAACACACGAACCACTGCATTCTAGTCCAGATGCCATTTCCAAGTAGTCTTTCAAAACAGTATCATGGAAGACTCACTGCAGTAATTCTTTTTTTTCCTTCTTCTTCTTCTGATCAATTGTGTCTGAGTCTTAGAAATTGCCTGGACAAGTCCCTGGAATTTTCTTGACGAAAGTTTTTTTTGTGGAAGTGGTTTGTCTTTGCCACCTTCCTATGGCGGAGAGAAAGTGACTGGTTCAAGGTCACCCAGCTGGTTTTGTGCCCAAGGCAGGATTGGACAATGGGACTCCTGATGCCTTAACCACCACACCAAATGGCTCTCCAGTAATCTAAATGGGTGGGCATGAGTGGGCAGATTAGCATACCACGCAGGGTATTCCACCGGCTATTCAAGCATGAGCTGTGAGTTCAAATAACCTCCAAAGTCCTGAATCTGCTCCTTCAAAGGAAGTAGCTACTTCTTAAGAGGCAACATGGTCACAATAAAGACTTCTCTCTTAGATTATAGCAATAGCAATAGCAGTTAGACTTATATACCGCTTCATAGGGCTTTCAGCCCTCTCTAAGCGGTTTACAGAGTCAGCATATTGCCCCCAACAACAATCCGGGTCCTCATTTTACCCACCTCAGAAGGATGAAAGGCTGAGTCAACCCTGAGCCGGTGAGATTTGAACAGCCGAACTGCAGAACTGCAGTCAGATGAAGTAGCCGGCAGTGCTGCATTTAACCACTGCGCCACCTCGCCTCTCTCTCATATCTTCCATAATGATTTGATTAAATTTCAGCCTAATAAAGGAGAATGTTTGTAGTTCAGTTTCAACATGAGTTTTGTTCTCTGAGCTTTTTCTTTTTTTTTGCAGATGTCTCATTACCCAAACTAGGTAACATCATCAGTGCTAGCTAGCACTATTGATAGCAATTGCACTTGGACTTATATACCCCTTTTACAGTGCTTTGCAGCCCTCTCTGAGCTGTTTTCAGAGTCAGCATATTGCCCTCAACAATTTGGGTCCTCATTTTACCCACTTTGTGAGGATGGAAGGCTGCGCCTGGTGAAATTTGAACTGCCAAATTGCAGGCAACCAGCAGTCAGCAAAAGTAGCCTGCAATACTGCACTCTAACCACTGTGCCACCGTGGCTCACTATTGATGATGTTACCTAGTTTGAAATGTCTTCAAGAAAGAAAGCAAACTCAGAGAGTACCAAGGAGTCTTCAAATTCCAGCCTGTCATCAGAGGTGGGTTCCTACCAGTTCGCACCAGTTTGGTAGAACCGGTTCGTCAAATCTACCGAACTGGTTAGAAGGGTGTTGAGGATTCATAAAATCCTCCACTTACGACCAGGAGGCCAGCAACAGTCTAGGCTGCGCCCTGATTGGCTGAGGCACAGCATAGCCTGTTGCTAGCCAGCCGAGCCAACCTGATTGGCCAGGGTACTGCGTCAGCAGTTGCTGGATGCTACCCAGCCTCCCATTGGTTCCCCTGTTTAACTAAGTTAGTATAAATACCTTGGCGCGGAATTGTTACTTTTGAATTGCTGTCAGCTCCTGCTTCTTCAATAAATCTGTTCTTGGTTGAAGTCCTGGCTCTCGCGTTGTTCCTGCCTCGATCCTTTAAAAAGAGGTTCCACCAGAAAGCAGGCCACACCTACAGAAGAGATTCCAAATTTTTTTGAAACCAACTACACACACACACACACACACAGACTCACACAGAGAGAGAAAGAGAAAGAAAGGAAGAAAGAAATAAGGAAAAAAAGAAAAAAGAAAGAAAAAGTGAGAGAGATGAAAGAAAAAAAGGAAAAAGGGACAGAGAGACAAAAGGAAAGAGAGAGAAAGAGGGAGAGAGAGAGAGAGAACACATGGCCAGCAAGCCACTCCCACCAGGTCACATGGCCGGCAAGCCACTCCCACAAAGGAGGCCACACCCACAGAGTAGGTTCGAATTTTTTTTGAAACCCACCACTGAGCCTGTCATATACCTCTAAGCAATGGGAAAGGCTCTTACTGGTATTTACCTCATACTTCAAAATAGCAATAAAGAATTGTGGACAGCTACACTGTACTCCAATTCTTGAATTATCTCAACCTGAGATTTCATATAGATTTTAAATAGCTGGGAGAGAGAATGGACCCCTGTGGCACCCCATACATCAAAGGCCACCAGGTTGAATTTTCTTCCTCCATTACAACATATTTGAACTTCCCTCTGAGGAAAGACAAAACAGAACCAATTCTAATTGTCAGCATCTGACACAGTGAGATCATTCACACATGGTTTGATAAATACAGCACAGTGGGTAAGTCAAGTCATATATTAGTGTTAAGGAACCAAAATGGCTCGTATGAAGTAAAATTCAAACAAAATCCAAATTATGGCTCAGCTTGATGTAAATGCATTCAATTAATCTTATGACTTCTTCCAAAAACCTCTTACCATACATCACATAATTTCTCTTAGTTTATATTTCAAGCTCCAACATGGTCAAGTATTTATATAAGATCAATTTCTGTCATGCTGCCAAAGGTAAATCATTTTTAGTTGTGTGAAATTTTCCTGTCCCTACCCCTCGTGTTCTGTGAGATTATTAGTGCAGTGATTGCCCTTTCGAGCATTACAAAAACACCTAGCATTCGACAATGAAATTACTACCAATTCTGCTACCGATAGTAAGCAACAATGAATGGACTTGTCCTCATTGTCATTAGTTGTGTATAGAAGGATGGAAAAACAGTTCTTCATACCTACTGTTTGAGAGAGCACAAGAATACAAGGAAGTAAATTTCTTCAAAACCACAGAAGGACAGGAAAGGATGCATTAATCATAATTACATCATTCCCTGATTCTTCAAATGCACTTGAAAATGTAAATTTGTGTAAAAGGTGAAGTCTTAAACCAGAAGTGAGCATTCTGTGGCTTTCAGGCCAATGAGATGTCTGCCTAATTTCATGCAGTCCTCTGACTAATTTCAGATATACTTTGCAAGCAATACATTAAGTTCTGTGGGACAAAGTAACCTGCCCTTTTCTTGGCAATTTGGTGTATATGGAAAAAAGAGTGAGAGTGAGTGTGAGTGTGTGTGTGTGAGTGTGAGAGAGAGAGAGAGAGAGGGAGAGAGGGAGGGAGGGAAAGAGAGAGAGGGAGAGAGGGAGAGAGAGAGAGAAGACGAACAAGAAAATATATCAGAAAATGGAAGTAATGGGTGTCAGACAGGAAGAGAATAGATGGTCTCCCTTTGTTGGGTTCTTGTTCTACCCACAACTCATTTGAGTTCCATTTGGCAATTGACTGATGGTCTCACCATATGACACCTGAATAACGAGACCTTTTATAGAAAGAAAAGGTTACCTATCCCTGCCTAAAGCATTTATCTTTTCTCATAATAAGTCCACAGAAGCATATCTGGTTCAACCTCTGATTCAACGTAGCATCTTTTGTGTGGCATGCAAATGTAGCATCTCTGACAGATGGTCCCTATTTATGGATCTCCAGCAAAGGGCATCCCTCAACTTCCCAGTCTGTTACCCCTTTGAACAACTTTTTTCGGTTTAGAATCAGTTTTCTTGAAATCTTTGCATCTATTTGTTGTAGATACAAAGATCTATTTTGAGAAAAAAAGATGATTGTAAATGCAAAGGTTCTATCCTGAAAAAAATAGAGACTAATCCTGACCCAAATGGGAGACATGTGTACAAGATATTTGTGCCTCTTCTTACTCTTTTTCTTATCCATGTTACAGATATGAAGCTTTTTCTACCATTCTGTATAGTTCCAAAAAGCATCATTACAGAATAATAGCAATAGCTCTTAGACTTATATACCACTTCACAGTGCTTTACAGCTCTCCGTAAGCAGTATACAGAGTCAGTCTATTGCCCCCAAGAATCTGGGTCCTCATTTTACCAACCTTGGAAGGATGGAAGGCTGAGTCAACCTGTATCCGGTCAGGATTGAACTCCTAGAGTGAGCAATGACTTAGTCTGCAGTACTGCATTCCAACCATGTAACACCATGGCTTTGTTTATCAATGGTATCCTTAAATGGTATCATCTGACAACGGATTCCATATTGTAACTACAGTGAATGGCAACTAAATAATATAAAAATAATAAAAGAAGGAAAGAAAACAAAGAGCCAGTTTGGTCTAGTGCTGTCCTAGAAACCAGGAGAGTGGAGTTTTATTGCTGCTATGAAAGCCAGCTAGATGACTTTGGGCCAGTCACTCTTTCTTAGTCCAAAGAAGGACTAAGGGGAAAAAGAAGAGGGGGTTGGAATATTAGCTATGTTTGACACCTTGAATTAACTTATAAAGTAATAAAGTTGTGTTAAAAATCTAACCAATAAATAAGGAGAACCATACACGGCCAGTCACAACATACTCCCTAGTTGCTGTTGTAGCCTCGTAAGTCCTTGGACTTACGAATGACAGCTCGGCAGCAGCCAGGCGCGTCTTAGCCAATCAGACGCGCCTGCCGGTTACCGGGCTGTCATACGTGAGGCCATTGGTTGGACTATTTGACAGCCGAGTATAAAAGGCTGTCAGACGAAGGAGAGGTGCCGGTCTACTCACAGTTGATGTTCTGTTCGTTCTTGTTTGAATAAACGGTTCAAGGTTACCTCAGACGCCTCCTCGTAATTTCTACTGCTGATCTAACAGTTGCATCCTATAAGTAAGATACAGTAGTGGGTTTCAATTTTTTTAGAACTTCTTCTGTAGGTGTGGCCTGCTTTGTGGGAGTGGCTTGCCAGCCATGTGACCGGGTGGGGGTGGCTTGCCAGCCATGTGACTGGGTGGGGGTGGCCAACTTGTAAAATGTGGTGAAATTCACTTAACAATGCTCTTGCTTAGCAACCAAAGTGTTGGTTCAGGAACTCTGGCATTGAAGTCTTAAAGCTGTCAAGTTACAGGACCCTTGTACCCCTAACCCTTTAGAAAAAAAACCCGGGGGTGTTCAAACTGGACAGCTTTAAGACTTGTGGACTTCAACTCTCAGAATTCCTCTTCTCGCTCTTCATCTTGATGATATGGGAACGGGCGGAGGGAAGAGGGAGCTGGAACTGGTTCTAAACGGCACCATAGATTTTTGGAACCTCTTCTATAGAAGAGGTGAGAACTGGCAGGAACCCACCCCTGGTAAGATACCTTAATCTTTTTTATAAGCATAGCTGCCAAGGCAAGAATGCCTCCTCCCGCCATTCTTAACTTTAGGCCTATACCATTGATTTTCTCTAACCTAAAGGCAGAGCCTAAACTACCTGCTACATCTTTTTTTCAGGATGCTATTTACCATCATCCCTAATCATGCCTTTCCTGACTTCAAAGCAAAGGGTTCATCCGTTTCCCTCCAGGTTGTGTTTATCTTTCCCCCCTGCTCATCATCTTTTCCTAAGCCAAAAGTGAGGCATCTTTAGCTGTACAATTTTAAAGAAATATTGCCCTCTTATTTCAGTATCATACAAGGGGAGCCTCAAGGTGAGTGTAAAATTAATTTGGTTTTGCTCCTTTTAGGTAGGAAATCTATCTGATTTGGGGATGAATGCAGATGTGGTCGTTGGAGGTTAGGCTGACATGAATATTCCCCTTCCATTATCATACCCTGTTAGCTTTCCCTGTTGCCACTGTGTTAATCAGTCCTGAAAAACCTAGACAAATGCATATGCGCACACCCATGCACCCAATTTTAAACGGAAGACAAAGCCACAGAGCAGCTTATTAGAGCATCTGTTTTTTTCACCTTTTCACCCGTACGCCAAGAAATATATATTTTATGTATTTAAGCCTAGGAAGAGAAGCTTCTTGTATTTCCTTCCAAGATTATCTAAATTGAATGTATGCAGTAAGGAACCAGGAAAAGCAAATTTCCTCTTATTATCAAGGACCATAATACGGGCCTTATTTTTCATTATTAATTATTATTGGTTTTTATTTCTTTGCTTTGCTTTTTTTCTCCTCCACCAACTCCTCTTTTTTTTTCTTCCAAGCTTGATAGCCTAATTTTGTCAATTTTACTCTGATTAACGTTAAGTTCACCTTCTTCATTTTCGAGAAAAGAAATCCGTAGATGCAGCGTATAGAATGAAATGGATCTCTTTTGTCTGATGTCAAAGGAAGAAGGAAAGTAGGTTTTCAATAGAAAAGTAGGTTTTTAATCCTTTTCTTTGCTACCCTTATGTCTCCAATCTTTTTTTCTGTACATTTGGGGGAAAACCAGATCAAAGAGGCTCAGTTGCAAATGATTTCACTAAGGTCCTTCTATCTTTGACTCAATTGACAGCTGAGACAGTGCAGTACCATCTATGAGATCTTTGGCGTACGGACAATCACTCTGCCCTCCATATAAAGGAGCCCATGTACATTTCTAACTTGCCTGACCTCATCCTTCCAGAATTGGTGCAAGGTGAAAGTCAGGAATTAAATATGCAAACCAACTGCCTAGCCAGAATGTAGCTGTATCAAAATATTTGGTTCCTCCATCTGTTTGGTTCTCCTACCATCTTCTGAGTATGGAAAATATTATTGGAAAAATCAAAATGAAACTCTTTTGTTTTCTCTACCAAATGTGGAAACACACAGACACACAGACACACACACAGACACACACACACACACACACACACACAGGAGTTGTGACACTAAATACATACCTATTTCCCTGGCTCAGCTGATAAAGGAGGAGAACCTTGTGGCTTAGTGGCTAACATAACTGCCTAATATGTAATACAGCACAGGTTCAAATCCCAGTAAGGGTGTGGCTAGCTGATGAGAGCTAAATAGCTTGAAATAGATCTATACTAGTCTCCCTTTATTTATTTATCAGCACAAATACAACACACACACACACACACACACACACACGATTACCCCTCCCCCAACACAGTACATATATATGTACACTTACGCATACATCTTTCTCTGTCTGTCTGTCTGTCTGTCTGTCTACCTACCTACCTACCTACCTACATACCTACCTATCTATTCATATTTGTAAATAATTATTTTGAACAAGCACTTTGGTTTCATACTTCTCTGCTATTCACAATTTATTTCAATTCTTTCAGCCTCTTATAGAAACCATACTATATAACAATACTTTCCCCATGATCTGGAATTATTACATTTCTCTCTCTCTCCCTCTCTCCCTCTCTCCCTCCCTCCCTCTCTCTCTCTCTCACACACACACACACACAAACCTATTTCCCACCTGTATTACCGACTTTGCTGTCACGATGTATTTCTCTCTTGTACTCTCTGTGTTGGCCTAGAAGCTCTACATGGATTCTGTTAGTGGTTTTGTCTCACAGAACATGTATCTCATGACATGTCTTAAAACACTCCTGCTTGGGATTATCTTTTTTTTGCTAATATGCAACAGTGTCATGATTTAGGTCCCATCCACCTAGTCTCCATTCAGTTCAGCCAGTCAGAATTGTGCCAGATTGTTTTAGCTAGCCAATCTGCCTAGTGTATATTTTCTGAACTAGTAATGGGAAGGAAAGTCATAGGACTCAACCAATCACTTTGTTTGCAGTGTAGTGTTCATGCATACTTCCAAAACAGTTGAGCACTGACCCATAACGGAATCCAGGATAATGAACAGCATAACAATTTTCATCTTGCAAACTCAAGGATGGGTGAATAGCACCACAGCTCAGTCCTGGGGAAAGGTCCTTAGCAAAGAGTCTGGTGATCTGAGTTTATAATTTATTGGTTCATTATTCAGCAGTAATGACACTTTGTAATATATAATCCTAATATTTTTAAATACAAGAATCAGATCAATAAAATGAAGGCTGCCAAAAGTGTAATCTTAACAAAACAATCAACACAAAAGCCCTTTTGGAGGCATCTATACTATTACTTTAATGTGTTAAAATAATTATTCCTTATTAGTTCATTTTATTGACCCTGAAGTCATGAAATAGGCCATGCTAATCATATACTTCAGTGTGCTTAGTAGGACTATTTTCAAGTTTTTTGAAAGGATACAATTCAACATTCTGCAATGTTACATGACAAGTTGCATTTATGCAAGTTAGATCTATATAAGACACAAGAGCAATGTTGTAACTGGCATAATGATTTATACTTTGGGACAAGAATTCACCAGTTCCATAGAAGTACTACAAGTGTCAAAAAAGCAAACCAGAGAAGAAAGTCTTAGAATGGTGGACTATCCGCAACTGCTGAGTAGATCATTTTCAAAACCTTGGCTGACACATGACTCTGGAAAGGGAATCAAAATAAGGTGGCAGGCTGCACCGCAGTAGGCCTCAAGCCTGAACCAAACAAGAATTTCATGATATTAAGCTTTAACTGTTCATATAGAAATTGCAAGGTTTGCTTTTAGGACATAGTGTGGTTAGACACGGGTTAGAAAGGAAGTCTGCACATGAAATATGCTGAAGCGGAAAAAAAAAAAAAGAAATATGCTGAAGCGAAGGATCTATTTTAGCCCATCTGCTTGCTTGGCCGTTAAGTTGTTTAATGGACATATATTGTAAGTTCCTCAAAATACAAGCTGTGCATATCCGTTGGCTGACCCATGTATTATGACATCCTGTAGACATACTTTCTGTAACTCAAGGACAAAACTTGAGGGGTGTTTCCAAAACTAACAGATGGCTTGGGCTGGAAGTGATAAACTATGTAAGGAAGTTCTTGAATTTCACTCGGGGTTCAGGTCATTTTTTCTTTGCTTTGAACCTGCGCAAATACACTTTTCCTTCTCTAAAGAGCTGGCTTGTGTGTCTCGTCATTTCCTACACCAAAAAGCCTGTGGCTTTCATATTGGGAAAAGTTTTGAAGCTATGTGAAGTTTCCCTCTTCTCCTGTATTTAATAAATAAGGCTGACAAAGAAGCATGTTACCATGTTTCCCTGAAAATAAGAACTCCCCAGATAATAATTGGGCTTTTAAATGCATGTGTTAAAATAAGCCGTCCCCTGAAAATAAGCCCTCCCCAAAAAATATCGCAAAACGGCAGTACCCATGAGGTGACCACGCTCACCATCTTCTACACCTCAAAAAGACCTTCCCGAAAATAAGGCCAAGTACTTATTTCAGGGATCCAAAGGAAATAAGACCTGTCTTATTTTTTGGGAAACACAGTAGCTCAGAATGAGTTTTAGACTTCTAGACCTTCCTTAATATGAAGTAGAACTCAAAATATGTCACCCAAGTCCTCAAAATAACAATGGTCTTCTGCATAGCTACTACACTGTGTCCTGTGTCTGACCCATTTTTCTTTTCTTTTTTGTTTGTTTGTTTTGGCCCTCTGGCAAAACAGAAAGGTAAACAAAGCTATTTCTTCCTGAGATGCTCCCCCCCCCCCGCACACCCACACCATAGGACATTCTTAAAAAGTTAGACGTTAACAAGCTGAACTCTACGGCCTTAATTAGTGTATTAAAACCCTCCTGCCAGCTCACACCACTGTCTGAAAGTGATCAGATCTTAATCAAATTTGGGTTTTGTTGAAATTTTGTAATAAATATGCTCATTGGTCCAAATATGAATTTAAATTACCATTATATTTGTGAATGGTCACCAACCAAGGTAATCATTCTAGGAAGAGTGGCTGTACTTTAGAAGTCAGCTTGGTAAAACATGTTATGACATCAAGAATGAAGGGATACTGAATAAATGTATTTTAAGTATAAAAACAAGTGCCAGTACAAAAAAAAAAAAAGTACATTGAGATGTTTCATCATATAGAGAGAAGGAAAGAGAAGTGAATCACCAGATAACTATATGAAGGAAGAATGAACAAGCTGAGATGAAGGGGAAGACTACAGAAGTCATAGTTAGTTGGAGTTGATGAAGATACTCAGAAAAGAGATGTGAAAAATAGAAAGAGCAAAAGGCAATGGAATCAAGGATAATTTACATGGGTGGAAAGATAGGAGAAGTAAGTTGAATGGTACAGTGGTGGGTTACAGGCGGTACACCCTGATGTACCGGTGACTGCTGGGAGCAACAGCCACCATACCGGAATGGTGCTTTGGAGGGCCCACCCACCCACCCTCACTCCTTTCCTGTATTTAAGCCAACTGGGCCATTTGCGCACGTGTGCACAGCGTACGACGTCTGCGTGACGCTCCGCCGAGCAGCTGGAACATCGCAGGGTAGTGGGTGCACATGTGTGCATAGCACGCATGCCCCTGATGGATGCCCTGTGCAGTCGCAGCTTACCGGTTGTGAAGGGATCTGGAACCCACCACTGGAATGGTGTGTGTTTCTGTGTGTGTTTGTACCGGTATATGTCCATGCATATAAATGTTTTCTGCACTGCAGTTCATTTCAAATGGACTGACTGATTAATCTGATTCGAGAGGCATGTTGCACACAGAATCCAAGAATAGACTTCCTGTTGTTCTTTCTCCTCTCCAACAAGCACTGTCCGTACTTGGGACGAGTAAGAGATGAGCAGCATATGATATCTATATTTCTCTTGTCTCTATCTCTATCTCTGTCTCTATATATATTTGTTTCACCAAGAGCCAATATTTTTATACATTTTCTTCCTACTTCCACCTCATTGAGCTACCTGGGGCACTGAGTTTCCAAGACATCTTAGAAACCCATCCAAACCACTCCGAGTTTCCAGGTGGAATATGAATCTATTAGGTAGCAAATGCACATTTTATTTTTTTGTACAGTGCTTGGATGAAATCATGCTTTGGAAAGTGTAGATTAGGTGAAGAGTGCGTTCCAATAGCATGGAAGTAATTCCACTGAAATGGAAGAAGGAAGGAACATTCAATCCAATTCCAGCTGCTACTTTTTATACCTTTTCTGATTTGGTTTCAGTTGTTCTTTCCACCATCGCTTCTTAGAAATGTGCATCACCCATCCATGTATACTCTCTTTTAATGACAATTGAGACACCCAGCGAGGGCATGCCGTCACAAATATAACATGGTAATTATGGAGCGAACCCTTGAATTATTTATTTTGAAAGCAAGCAGTATGTGGTTAGTTTTGCTATGAAAACCAAAAAGTAAATAGTGCTTATAATGAATAGCTAGCACTCATTAGTTATGGTACATGAACAGTAATTATACCTTTAGTAAAGCTTTCTCTGCAGGCTTAGGAAATCAGACAGATTCCTTGGGTGCTGTTTTCACCCACACTGTCCATTTTACATATTCTTAAATGTTGCAAACGCATTTTACTTAAACACTTCTACTGCTCTGGAGAAAACTGCAGTATCACGTATAGAGTGTAGTAGTATGAAACTTTGCATTCTTTCATAGTAAATTTCTTTAGCATAACCCCCCCCCCCAACTATATCAATAGGTCAATGGTTGATTTATTTGGATGGGGTTGCATCCTCCTTCTCATTTTGTTCATGGGGGGGGGGGGGGGTCACTGTCCAGATCTGTGGTTTTCTTCTTGCATTCATCCCAGAAATTAAGTTGCCTTTTCAGATCAATTTAAACAATAGAGTGATTTTCTGCCAGTGACCTTAGTGGACTAATAAAATTGTCTTGTCTATTATGAACTTCACTTTTTTTTTTTCAAAAGAAGCTCACCCAGTATGAGAAGAAAAACTCAATAAACCAAGGAAATTAAAGAGCAATGAACTATAAAACAGAAAATCTGCTATGGCGACCTCCATAGTTTAGGATTAAAACTCCCTATATTCCTACAAATCCTACTGGCTCTTATACCTCTGGGAGAAGCTAATGTTAGCTTTTACTTCAATTCAATCCTGATAGTATGACATTATCTGAGTATATTTTTATAGTCAAATTTCAGTAAACCTTCCAACACAGAGCAAAGATTTGTCTTCCATATGTACCAAGCAGTGGTGGGTTGCTCATCCCGTTCCAACCGGTACGGTTGGAACGGGGCCGGTGGTGTCCTCGTGCATGCGTACAGTTCACGCATGCATCTTAGTTCCTGCGCGATGCTCCAGCTGCTCGTGGAGAATCACGCAGGCGCTGTATGTGCCATGTACCTGCATGGAAGCGCAGAAGCCTTCAAAGTCCAGTAAGGAGCACGAGTGGGCAGGTGGGCCCTTTGACGTTCCCAGAAGTTACTTACTTCTGGGTTCACTGACCAACCAGTCCGTGCGGACCGCCACGGACCGGTTGAAACCCATCTTGGGTACCAAGGTGATCTTTAAGTTTTCTCTTTGGCTGTGCAAGTAGTGTGTATGATCTTTTCCTTTTAAAAAGAATCAAGATAGGAATCAGGAATCAACTGGGAATTAAGGAAAAGCAAACTATGAACTAATTAAGTAACTAGCGTAATTCATGGTAAATTGCAGTGTAATGCAATGGTCTCCAGCTTGCTTTAAGACTTGTGGCCTACAACTCCCAGAATTCCGCAGACAGCATGGCTGGCTGAGGAATTCTGGAAGTTGAAGGCCACAAATCCTAAAGTTGCCAAGTTTGGAGACCCCTGATGTAATGGGATCAATGGTTTGCAAAGTGTTTTAGCCATCACTTGAAAAGATTGGACTTCAATCGGATCATACTTAAAATATTTTCTCCCATACAAATATCAAACAATAGATAACAGAATGGTCCAAAGTCTTGGTTCTTTTAGACAGGAGCTTATCATATTTTGTATGTGATGATTCATCAAAGTCAAAGGGCAGAATATAAATGAAATAAATAAACAGCTGAGTGAATTGGAAATTGAGTGTATTGTTCCCCTTTTTTACTTGTTTCCCCTATTTCTGTCATCCAAATTATAATCCCACAGGGACTCATGGAGTTATGCATAGTATCTGCTCCTCCATTTAGGTGGGATTAAGAGACCGTGATTGTCCCAAAGTCATCCAGTGAGTTTCTATGATTGATGGTGAATTTCAATCTAGAACGTCCATAAGAAGATGATGGATACTGTATGTTGAGCATATATGGAATTGTTGTATATGTTAGTATATTTGGAAGAGAGTATGGAATCTCTTCTGTTTACCCCTCTCTTGCATTATCTGGTTTTGTTTAGAAGTTAATTGCTGGAAGAGAGTTTGATTTATTCCAGTGTACTTATAAGATCATCTTGTGTGTTATACATTCAATACCCCAGAATGTCTTCAAGCATACTGTTGGCTTTATTTCTTGTTAATAATCTTTCAGGGTGTTTTTTATGCAGTAAATAGCAAAGGATTTTTTTTTTATGAGAATGGTATTTTTAACCTAAATGTTTGTCTTATTATCTACAGCTCCCATGACTCCTTGAGTTGTTGCAGTACAATTGGACCATAAATAGGTTTCTTATGTGGTAATGAAATAAACACTTAAAATTTTATTATATCCCAAGAGTCAATTATCTATACACAGAAATCAGCACATGTAAAATAAAAGCGAGTAAACAGTAAACCCACAGACACTTGTCTAACATTCCTTCAACCTGGTTTGAGAGAATTTGATCCCCTTTAAAAGAAATGGCAAGGTGTAGGTTGCTCCTGCTACAAATAAAGAATATATTTTCAACCCGCTGATCTTTGGGTATATCTATTTCCCTCCATAATTGACTGGCCATTAATAAAGTGAATATTTGTAGCTCAGGGTTGACATGGGGGGTCCTTGATGCTCTCTGAGCTTCCTTGTTTTCTTGCAGACATTTCATTACCCAAATTAGATAACTGATGGCACTGATGATGTTACCTCGTTTGGGTAATGAAATGTCTGCAAGAAAACAAGCAAGCTCAGAGAGCAGCAAGGACCGCTCACTGGTTATTGCTCAATTGTAACACACTAGCCACCCACCCAGATTGATGTTAGCATCTGTCTTGTTGCAAAGTTTCATGTGAGTGGACTACCGCAATTGATTTCCTGTTGTGGCCCGGCAGGAGCCGTTGGAGCTGCCACCAGACTCCGACAGTGAGGGGCCCTATGACTCGGCTTTGGAGGATGTGGAGGACCCTGGACAGGGTTCCGACTCCGAGCAGGGCACAGAGAGGCTGGTTGGCCACCAGGAGGTGCCTGAGCCTTGGACCAGTGGGGAGGAGACAAGGGAGTGTGATCCGGACGTCAGCAGTGGGGAGGAGCCAAGGGAGTTGTTGCTAGATGCTAATAGGCGTAAGGAACAATTACGCAATTACAGGAGGTAATTGCACTCAGCTGGTGGTAATTAGGCTCCTCTTCAGACTATAAAAGGAATGCTTGTGCACACGCCTCTTTTGCAGAAGTCAACGCATTAGCTAATGTTGGATAACAGTATTGTGAGCTTGGCAGGCTGGATTGCTGCCAAAGCTTATCTGTGCTGGATTGCTGCCAAGGCTTGTCTGTGCCAGTTTGCTGCCAAGGACCTGTCTGTCTGTTAATAAATTCCGTAAAGTATCTTTGGCTTGGAGTGCTTTGATGTGGAACGAGGGGGGTCAGAACTATTTCCTATACAATTTATGGAATTCAATTTTATTGATTTGAATCCCTGGAAAATGCTGAACAAGGTAGACAGTGATCTAGTTCATTGTAAGATTTCTTCTTACCTTTAGGCTTCATATTAGAAGAAATTGGAGGAAAGCATCATGCCATGAATTTAGACGTTTATATATATATAGATTGTTACAATTGAGCAATGACCAGTGAGGGATCCTTGGTGCTATCTGAGCTTGCTTGTTTTCCTGCAGACATTTCATTACCCAAACTAGGTAACATTTTCAATGCCATCAGTTACCTAATTTGGTGTATATACCATATTACCCAAATTTGATGTATGTATGTATGTATGTATGTATGTATGTATCTATCTATCTATCTATCTATCTATCTATCTATCTATCTATCTATCTATCTATCTATCTATCTACCTACCTACCTACCTACCTACCTACCTACCTACCTACCTACACACACACACACACACACACACAGCTCCTCTTTGTAGACTTTAGTTCAGCATTCAATACCATTCTTCTAACTAAACTAAATCAGCTAGTGGTACCTGAACATACTTGTAAGTGGATCCCAAGCTTCCTAACAGACAGGAAGTAGCAGGTGAAGCTAGGCAAAATCACCTCAGATACCTGTGCAATTAGCACAGGAACCCCCCAGGGCTGTGTGCTCTCACACTTCTATTCTCTCTATATACCAATGACTGCATCTCAAACGATCCATCTGTTAAACTACTGAAGTTTGCAGATGATACAACAGTGTTTGGTCTCATTCGAGACAACAATGAAATTGCATACAGACAGGAGGTTGAATGACTAGCTTCATGGTGTGACCAGAACTATCTGGAATTGAACACATTCAAACCGTAGAAATGGTGGTATACGTTAGGAGAAACCCTCCCATACTACCACTTCTTAAAATACTAGACAACATAGTATCAACAGTAGAGACCTTCAGGTTTCTAGGTTCTATCAAGACCTAAAATGGACACCTAACATCAAAAATGTCATCAAAAAGCACAACAAATAATGTTCTTTCTGTGCCCATTCAGAAAGCTCAAACTGCCCAAGGAGCTGCTGATACAGTTCTGCAGAGGAATTATTGAGTCTGCCATGTGCACCCCTATAACTGTCTGGTTTGGTTCTGCAACCCAACAAGACAGACACAGACTTCAGAGGATAATCAGAACTGCAGAAAAAAACAATTACTGCCAACCTGCCTTCCAGTGAGGACCTGTACAAGTCAAAAAAAGGGCTGTGAAAATATTTACAGACCCATCGGATCCTGGACATAAATTCTTTCAACTCCTACCCTCAAAATGACACTACAGAGCACTGCACACCAAGACAATTAGACACAAGAACAGTTTTTCCCTAACGCCATCACTTTGCTAAACAAATAATTCCCTCACCACTGTCAAATCATTCACTAAGGCTGCATTACTGTTACTATTAGTCTTCTCATCGTTCCTATCACCCATCTCCTCCCACTTATGACTGCAGGACTGTAACTTTGTTGCTTGTATCTTTACAATTTATATTTATTGTTTCCTGATTGCTTATTTGTACCCTTTGAAAATTGCTAAGTGTTGTACCTTATGATTCTTGACAAATGTATCTTGTCTTTTTATGAACACTGAGAACATATGCACCAAAGACAAATTCCTTGTGTGACCAACCACACTTGGCCAACAAAGAATTCTATTCTAAAAAACAGAACATTTAATAATTTAAGTAAATTATACTGAACATTTTTTTGAAGTTATATAGGCACCCATCTCGCTCCTTTGACGCTATCCTGATATCTGGCTTTCTTAATTCTCCCCATGTGGTGGCTCTAGGCCTCTCCATTTGAAATAGTGTAATTTCCAGTGGTATTTTAAATAATGCTTATGTCTAAACACTGTTAACTTTCAGCCTAGATCTGTCAAACATTTTAAAGAAGATATCAATCCTTTCTCTTTGCTTTTCTTGGTATATCTTTCACCACTGGGCCTAGCTGATTGAAACATGTTTGCCGGAAGCATATGACTTTATTTTTAGTATTGCTCTTCTTGGAAAGTGTAAATGGGTTGTACTGATGCATTGGTACAATTGTGTTTTCCAATTTGAAGAAAGTTAAGTTCTATTCTGCAGAAAGAAACTCTTTAGATTATGGGGTACTACAGTATGTTATCGCCTTGAAAGATGTTTGTAGAGAAATTCAAATCTCAACACTGCTGGGAATTTCATTTCATTTCATTTCATTTTGCTTTATTTGTATGCTGCCCTTTTCCCTAAAAGGGACTCAGGGCGGCTCACAACTCAAGGGAGGGGAAAACAGACGAGTTACAAGAGATAAAAACCATTCACAATTAAAAGCACAACAATCATACCATTCGAAGTGGGGCTACAAGTCTCTAGCCCCAGGCCTGTTGGAACAGCCAGGTTTTAAGGGCTATGTGGAAGGCCTGGAGGGTGGTGAGGGTCCGAATCTCCATGGGGAGTTCGTTCCAGAGGGTTGGAGCAGCCACAGAGAAGGCCCTCCTCCGGGTAGTCGCCAGTCGACACTGGCCGGTTGATGGAATTCGGAGGAGGCCTAGTCTGTGGGATCTTATTGGTCTAGTGGAGGTAATTGGCAGTAGGCGGTCTCTCAAGTACCCAGATCCAATACCATGAAGGGCTTTGTAGGTGACAACTAGCACCTTGAAGCGTACCCGGAGATCAACAGGCAGCCAGTGCAGCTCGCGGAGGATAGGTGTTATGTGGGTGAATCGAGGCGCACCCACGGTCGCTCGCGCGGCTGCATTCTGGACAAGCTGAAGTCGCCGAATACTCTTCAAGGGCAGCCCCATGTAGAGCACGTATGCAGAGAATGATTTGAAGATGCACAATGCTATTGCTAATATACAAAGTGAACCTGGGCAAGTCAAGATGTTCAAGAAAGACAAGGAAAAAGGAAGAGATAAATAAAAAAGAAACTATGCTCTTTAAAAATATCTAATTAGCCATTTAACTGACATTTAAACAAATTAACTTGCCCTTTTTTCTTGCTTATTTGAATTACTTAGCCTTATGACACTATTTGTTTTCATAAATTGCAAACTTATAGACAAATCCTGAAGCTCTCTTCGATATAGAGTCATAAGCAGAGTTTGAAAAAAGATGATCCATAAAAATCAACCATTTTAGATTTGTGAAAATAGTGGAGTGCTTAAAAAGGCGTTTTCTCGTAAGAGCTGCTAATTCCAGGGTCTTGAATTAAGAAACTTCCTCCAATGATTCTCTTCTGAAGGCCAGAGTTAATACTTTTCTCTCATGTGAATCCTAAACGCCACCTCAACTTCTGAGACCCATAAAAGAGTTTGCACACACTTAAATGGTGTGGAAGAGAGCATCTCTACCCACCCTTAAAAAGTCAAGTGTGCTATTTCAATGGAACTATTTCAATGGGAAATATTTCAATTTACCGGAACAAGACCACGGGGCCATTCTTCACACCTGGCAAAGCCATGTTCAATGAACTTTGGGCTCTCTTTCTTTTTGCAGTTAGCAATCTGTGACAGGTGTAAGCAGATAAAAAGAATGTCAAAGAAAACCTTGATATTCAATGGATTACGGATTATATGTCTTCATGTTAGCACTGATTTTAAATGACCACTTTTTTGCCCATGATTATCTGTCCCTAATTTGGGTCTTTCAATGGTGCATCCATTATCAGTGTAATTGAGTCCATCCACCTCTCTGCTGGTCATCAATGAACCTGAATAATGACATGTTTCATGCAAAAATAGGAAGATGGAGGGGGGGGGAGCATATTTCTGCACATGTGTGTGTTATCATTAAGGAGGATATATGACAATATTCATCCAGGTTGAACTGAAATAGCCAAATGCATTATTTCGAATGGTCACTCATGTCCTCGTCACCTCAAGACTGGATTACTGTAACGCGCTCTACATGGGGCTGCCCCTGAAGAGTGTTCTAAGACTACAGTTGGTCCAGAATGCAGCCGTGCAAGCGATACTGGGTGTACCTAGATACACCCATGTTACACCCATCCTCCGCGAGCTGCACTGGCTCCCTATCGGTCTCCAAACGCGCTTCAATGTGCTAGTCATTACTTTTAAATCCCTACATGGTTTTGGACCTGGCTACCTGAGAGACCGCCTCCTGCCACATACCTCCCAATGACCAATAAGATCTCACAGGTTGGGCCTCCTCCGGGTGCCGTCGACCGGACAATGCCGGTTGGCGGCCTCCCGGGGGAGGGCCTTCTCTGTAGCTGCGCCGGCCCTGTGGAACAATCTACTCATAGAGATCCAGACCCTTACTACTCTCACGGCCTTCCGAAAAGCCACCAAGACCTGGCTGTTCCGGCAGGTCTGGGGCTGTTAATTAATGTCCAGCCCCACTTAGACCGAATGGATGGTGTGCAATTTTAACAACTGTATTTTATCTTTTATTTTTAAATGCTTTTTATCTTGTCTGTAAGCCGCCCAGAGTCTCATGGGAGTGGGCAGCATACAAATTTCAAATTTAAGAAAACTTTCTCTCCCTACACCACTTTATTTGATTTAATATAGCCATCAACCTCAGAGTATGATCAGGGAAGTGCATACCTCTGAAAATTAATGGTGACAGAATTGTCTGCCTAACTAAGTTGCCTGCTGAATGAGAGTTTACTTTTTGTTAACCATATGGCAAACTACATTCTTTAACTTCTCCAGACAGAGTTGGATGTATAGTTAGAAAATTTCTGCTTTCACAAACGGTGACTAATTCACGAAATAGTTTGCTTAGCTATGACTTAGAATGTTGTGTGAATGCCTAGGTTTTTGAATCACAGTTTATAGTGTTACATGAACCTACACAGTAATATTTTTTTATATCTTTGGTTGTTCATAGCATTCCAGCAACTTATAACGTATTCAAGAAAGCATGTTAAGTAAACCATAGCTTTGTGTTTTACATACGGAGCCGAGGTGGAGCAGTGGTTAAATGCAGCACTGCAGGCTACTTCAGCTGACTGCAGTTCTGTAGTTCGGCTGTTCAAATCTCATCGGCTCAGGGTTGACTCAGCCGTCCATCCTTCTGAGGTGGGTAAAATGAGGACCCAGATTGTTGTTGGGGGCGATATGCTGACTCTGTAAACCGCTTAGAGAGGGCTGAAAGCCCTATGAAGCGGTATATAAGTCTAACTGCTATTGCTATTGCTACATAAATAAGCCCACTGAGAAGGAACCAAATCTGGGTCATGGGAGCTTACGCTAGAGATTGTTGAAGAAACCTTATCACAGAGTATTTGTGGCAACTATGTGGTTTATGGGTGTGTATCAACAGTAATCAGGATCGTTGGGTATTTCCAATGGGCTATTTTTTTAGATGGGGCTGATTTTTTTTAAAAAAATGCCTACTTGCCTTTAGCCTTGTCATCTCTCTAAACAGGAGTGGCAACTTTGGGAAGCTGTAAAGCACGATAGGAAAGGAATGGAAAAGAACACAGATTCACACTATGAAGAAAGAACATTGTGAGAGTCAATGGACAATTTACTTTGTAAACAGAATATTAGCCCAGCCAGCTATAAATCTGAAAAGGACTGCTTCAAATCACTCAAAGAGACTGCCTTAAGCAGCTACAGGATGGCTATAAACTAGTTTCTGCAGTCTCCAGGACTCTGCATTTGCAACCAACTACAATTAAAAAGACTTTACTGAAAATTGTTTTAATCCTGTTGCATTGATCTTGTCCAGCTGCATGGGGCTTTATTTATTTAACTTTGGGTGTTGCCCAATTCCAGAATGACTCTGTGCAGCTCACAAAATCAAGTAAACAAGATGGAAAACACCATAAATGTAAACAAGACAAAAAAAAAAGGTCTGGACAATGGACATTGCAGTACTTGGAGACAGTAGACTAGAAGGGGAAAAAACTGGAGAAAATTACAAGATACAAAGACCTTCAAGCAGAAGTGGAACAACTATGGCAGAAGAAAGCAAAGATAGTGCCAATAAGAATAGGCACTTTGGGTACAATCCCAAAACATCTCGAGCACCACTTGAACATCATCAGCATTGACAGAAATCACTGTCAGTCCATTGCAAAAGGCAGCTTTACTTGGAATGGTTTACATCTTTTGATGATGCCTTTACTGTTGTGGTCCAGCAGGAGCTGTTGGAGCTGCCACCAGACTCCGACAGCAAGGGGCCCTATGAGTCAGCTCTGGAGGATGTGGAGGGTTCCGACTTCGAGCAGGATGCAGAAAGGCTGGTTGGCCACCAGGAGGCGCCTGAGCCTTGGACTAGTGGGGAGGAGCCAAGGGAGTGTGATCCAGACATCATGTATTGGAGCAGTGGGGAGGAGCCAAGGGAGTTGTTCCTGGATGCTCGGCACCGAAGAGCTAATAGGCGTAAGGAACAGTTGCGCAGTTACAGGAGATAAGTGCACTCAGCTGGTGGTAATTAGGCTCCTTTCCAGACTATAAAAGGAATGATTGTGCACACGCCCTTTTGCAGGAGTCAACGTCTTCACTAAAGTTGGAGACGTTGAGCCAAGGTGGCGCAGTGGTTAAATGCAGCACTGCAGGCTACTGCTAGATCAGCAGGTCAGCGGTTCAAATCTCACCGGCTCAGGGTTGACTCAGCCTTCCATCCTTCCGAGGTGGGTAAAATGAGGACCCAGATTGTTGGGGGCAATATGCTGACTCTCTGTAAACCGCTTAGAGAGGCCTGAAAGGCCTATGAAGCGGTATATAAGTCTACTGCTATTGCTATTGCTATTGCTATTGGAGTACTTTCGTAGCTAGCTTGGCAGGCTGGATTGCTGCCAAGGTTAGTCTGTGCTAGATTTACGCCAATGTCTTCTCTGTGCTGGATTGCTGATAAAGTCTTGTCTGTGCTGGCTTGCTGCCAAGGTCCTGTCTGTGGGTTAATAAATCCTTGCGGTATCTTTGTCTTGGCGTGCTTTGGTGTAGGACTAGGGGGGTCAGAATACTTTGCTATCATTAAAAACAACATCCGCTTATCCTAGGACCTTGGGAAAGACTTGATAGGTGGACAATAATGCCAAATCCAGTCTAAACATCTGGCTGATTGTGTGAGGCCAACAGGAATAATCATAGTTCTCCATTTTTGGATTATTATTTGGGCTACAATAAAATTTAAAAGAACATCTAGAAGCTGACCAAGCACAAGAGAACAATTCGCTTCAAGTGCTGAGTAACTTTAAAATATGTTCGCAATGATTGTGATTACATGACAAATGATCAACTTAATGACAACTAATGCTAGACTGATCTGTTTGCAAACATGAATAATGTAAGAAGGGATACCATAATGAATAGAAACACTTTCTGTCACAGACCAGCATGATGGCATGACAGATGGGCACTAAATAGCAGGGAGGATAGGAAAAAATGTGACCTAGTAATCAGTAGCCAATTTTTGTGCAATCTGATGGATTCAAGATGGAAATATGTTCCCTGATGACATTGGGGAAAGCAATCCTGCATTTGCCTTAAAATTAGCCAGCGCATTAGTATTGAGGATAAGCCATGTAGCCCATCTACTTTGATCCTAAGAGAACACCAGCTCCTCATTGAGAAATATCGTGTTTAAACCACTTGTCCACTTAGAGGAATCAACACATTTGTGTTTTTATTTGCTAAAAGTTGTATTTAAATGACATTCGAATTATTATGGAAGATATGAGAGAGAGCCGAGGTGGCGCAGTGGTTAAATGCAGCACTGCAGGCTATTTCAGCTGACTGCAGTTCAGCAGTTCGGCTGTTCAAATCTCACCGGCTCAGGGTTGACTCAGCCTTCCATCCTTCCGAGGTGGGTAAAATGAGGACCCGGATTGTTGGGGGCAATATGCTGACTCTGTAAACCGCTTAGAGAGGGCTGAAAGCCCTATGAAGCGGTATATAAGTCTAACTGCTATTGCTATTGCTATATGGAATCCATAACACACTACTTTCTTGTAATTTGGCTTCTATGTTAATTAATCTCCATGTCTAAATTTGATGGCATCAGAGAAGCAATAGCAATTAGACTCATATGCCACTTCATAGTACTTTACAGCCCTCTCTAAGTGATTTACAGAGTCAGCCTATTGCCCCCAACAATCTGGGTCCTCCTTTTACCAACCTCGGAAGGATGGAAGGCTGAGACAACCTTGAGATGGTCAGAATCAAACTCCTGACTGTGGGCAGAGTCAGAATATTGCATTCTAACCACTGTGCTACCACCATGCAACATGTAGTGAACATGTAAACAAACAAATAGTAAATGCATAAACAAATAAAATTACTGATAGTGTGGATTTACAGTTCTACTATTAGTTTGCAGTACTATTTAATGCTTCAGTTTTTAAGGCATTGATGGCAAGCCACATATTGTTATGTTGCAGGCAACATTATTTTTTTTGAATGAAAATTACTTTTATGTCGCCTCAAGAGAGAAGAGTTAATAATCCAAAGCTTAGTTACATAATTTCAACCATGGAATAAAAATGGTTAGTAAATTTAACAGAGAAGAACTACTTGTTCATTATCATTATGCCTGTATTTATACAAAATATATAACTTTAATAGTTCATCTCGATGTCACATGTATAAGGGGGGAAAAGTGCAGTCATATTAAGTGTTGTGTAAATCCTTCAGGAGGAATAGTGAAATCCATCTTTTTGATAATGAGATGTGAAACCATCAGCTATGCCTCTGATTTCTGTTAATTGCATTGGAACTGCCATCGTGAAGTCTTGAAGTGCTTTCTCACATGTATGGTTCGTTTGCAGCCACATATTGAGAGAGAGAGAGAGAGAGAGAGGGAGGGAGGGAGAGAGAGAGAGAGAGAGAGAGAGAGAGAAGGAGAGGGAGAGGGAGAGGGAGAGGGAGAGAGGGAGAGAGATTGCCTGCTTCTGTTTTGATTGTGGAAGAAAAAAATAGTTTCAAATGAGACAATGTGCCAAACACCACCTATTGTGATCGGTGCTGGGAATCATTTTTTTTACTACTAGTTCTGTGGGTGTGGCTTGATGGATGATGGGTGTGGTGTGGCTTGGTGGGTGTAGCTTGGTGGGCATGGCAGGGGAAGGATACTGTAACCCGGTTTTGACAAGTTCTGCACAGAACGCATGCGCAGAACACATACAGCGCCTGCGCGATCCTCCAGGAGCAGCTGGAGGATCGCACAGGCGCTAGTACGCATGCATGCACTGCCCGCGTGCACGAGGATGCTGCCGGCCCCGTTCTAACCGAACCGGTTGGAACGGGGCGAGAAACCCACCCCTGATGTAAATGCTCTATTCCCTCCTCACTCCAGGGGAAGGTTATTGCAAAATCCCCATTTCCTCCCTATCAGCTGGGATTTGGGAGGCAGAGAATAGATGGGGATGGGGCCAGTCAGAGGTAGCTCTCCAAACTACTCAAAATTTTCCCTACCGGTTCTCCAGAACTGGTCAGAACCTACTGAATAACCGTCTGATTGTGATGTCTCCATATCTTTTAATCACTAAATACTTGGTGCAATAGATAAATCCAACTTAGCCATCAGCCGTGGAACTGTTTGACTAATCAATAAGCCTGGGCATTGAGAGCTTTGCTAATACAAGTAGTTCAGGGGTGGATTCCTGCTGGCATTACTACTGGTTTGGTGCCTGAAAAAGTTTGTGTGCATGCATGCGCATTTGCACTTAAAAAGGTCTGTGCATGTGCACACCATTAAAAAGGGGCGAAATCACATTTTTTTCAATGAAGATTGTTCTGCACATGTGCAGAACAGAAAATAAAGATGGTGGCACCCAGGATAGAACCAGTATGGTCACATGTCCAGCTGAGTTACTACCTATTTGGTCAAACCAGACAGAACTGGTAGGAACTCACCCCTGAAGTAGTCCTTGACTTACAACTGTTTGAAGGTACAGCGGCACTGAAAAAGTGACTCATTTGTCACACTTAAGACTCTTGCAGCACACCCGTGATCATACAATCAAAATTCAGACACTTGACAGCTGGCATGCCATTATGATAGTTGCTGTATCCTGGGGGGGGGGGGGGGTGTCACATGATCCCAGTGGTGGGTTTCAATTTTTTTTAGAACCTCTTCTGTAGGTGTGGCCTGCTTTGTGGGAGTGGCTTGTCGGCCATGTGATCAGGTGGGAGTGGCCAACTTGTAAAATGTGGTGAAACTCACTTAACAATGCTCTTGCTTAGCAACCAAAATGTTGGCTCAGAAACTCTGGCATTTGAAGCATGCAAGTCTTACAGCTGTCAAGTTACAAGACCCTTGCACCCCTAACCCTTTAGAAAAAAAACCCAGGGGTGTTCAAACTTGACAGCTTTAAGACTTCTGGACTTCAACTCCCAGAATTCCTCCTTCAGTCATGTTAGCTCAGGAACACTGGCACTGAAGTGTACAAATCTTAAAGCTGTCAAGTTACAAGACCCTTGCATCCCTAACCTTTTAGAAAAAACCCCCAGGGGTGTTCAAACTTGACAGCTTTAAGACTTCTGGACTTCAACTCCCAGAATTCCTCCTTCAGTCATGTTAGCTCAGGAACACTGGCACTGAAGTGTACAAATCTTAAAGCTGTCAAGTTACAAGACCCTTGCACCCCTAACCCTTTAGAAAAAACCCCCAGGGGTGTTCAAACTTGACAGCTTTAAGACTTTAAGGTTTAGATAGGACTCTTAGAGGTGGGCAGGGTGATTGGTGAGCCAGCCAATCAGTGAGCAGTGGGCAGGGCAAGCATGGTGCAGATGGGCGGAGGGAGGGAGCTGGAACTGGTTGAAACGGCATGGTAGATTTGTGGAACCTCTTGTATAGAAGAGGTTAGAACTGGCAGGAATCCACCCCTTTTGTGACCTTCTGACAGGCAAAGTCAACGGGGAAGCCAAGTCATTTTACAACTGTGTTACTAACTGTACAACTTCAGTGATTCACTTAACAACTGTGGCAAGAAAGGTTTTAACTGTCTTGCTTATCAATGGAAATTTTGGACTCAGTTGTGGCCGTAAATAGAAGACTGTCTTCAAAATAATCTTGTAAAGTTCACCTATTTTCAAAATGCCAAGGGGTTGTTTTTCCTCTTAGCTTCCTCCCTCTTCCCTCCCTTCTCTGCCTTTATAAACTTATTTTCTTTTATGGAATTGAGTCAGATTAAACTTTAATCCATTGTTCTTTGTGGGGAGAACCTTTCTCACAGATGCATGCAACTTTATTCTTTAGCTTTGTTCACCTCTGAGGGATTTTGTTTTTAAAGCACTCCCTCTCTTTGTTTTCAGCTTCTCTCCTAGGGGCAGTTAGCTTAATGGCTGATTTCATCTGCTTTCTTTTTATTGATTGCAAAGTGTGCCTCGCCCATGTGCTGGGTTTTCTATTAATGCTTCCCTTCATTATAAGTTATAGAAATGACTATACTCGGATAATCTATAGCTTTTCTTTACCTTCTGTAATACAGCAGCTCTGAGATTGGATAGTAAGCAGCATGATTTCTTTATCTGAGTTTTAACTATTGTTCAATACATGAATGCCATTTTTTTATTGGCACTTACCTGTGGAAAGAAAAGGCATATTTCATCCATAGTTTTTCCAGAAAATGGGGTGATCGGCCAAAGTAGGCATGGATGGGCATGTAATTGAAGTGATTTATGGACTTCAGCCTCAAAATATTGTTTAGGCAACAATAAATATTGTTTAGGCAACGGGCAAAGATGTGTAGGAAAACAACATACATTAAATTGTATCGTTATTAGTCTATTTCACAACATAATTGTATTATCACTTAACTCCTTTAATTAAAACGTAAGTAAAACATTTTTTATTTCCAAGTTTTTTCCCCAGCCACTGATAAAACAAATCCCATATCTTATAAAATTGCTCGTCTTCTTGTTCTCTAATTTCAAATGTCAATTTACTCATTTCAGCACACTCCATTATTTTTCGAATAACTTCTTCCTGTTTTGGATTAAGGATTTTTCATTGTGATTTTTGACTGCTAATTCAGAAACTGGTTCTGAACAGTTCGCCTGAACCGTTAGTGGAAATTGAGGTTGGCCCCGCCCACCCATTCCAGCTCTATGGCATCCCATTTCGGCCATTTTTTTTAGGCAAAGTGCATGTGCAGAAAGTGAAACGCTCACATTTGCGAACCAGTAGGGAAGATAAGTGAATACTACCCCTGTGCTAACTGGTGTTCATGGATGTGCTCTGCTAGTCTTCTGCCTCTCTGTCTTACAAAGTTTCTGTCTATGATTCTCAATCATCCAGGTAAAAAACAAACCAGAAAGTCAGTTGCCTCTTGAAAAAGCACCTTTGGTACAAGGTGGCTGATTTGTTTGTGTTCTTCCATTATATGTTGTAGATGACTCATGTTTTTTCTTCGTGTTTTGAAGGGCTTCAGTTGGTTTCGGTGGTATAGTTTTGTGAAATATCTTGTGTAATCTGTCAGTTGTTTCTGAGATGCTTTTGATGCATGATAGTATTATTCTTTTCATAGCTAGAATGGATTGCACTGTGGTGGGTTGAGGGGTGAAGCACTTTTTGATAAAGTTATGTGGGTATCCATTTTATTGAAAGATGTTTCCTGTTTACCTTTTTGTCATGCTCTGGATTGCTCCCACTGCATTTGTAACTGTCTCTGTTTTTTTGTTCTCTGCTTTTCTCCTCTGCTTTTTCTGTCCAACTCTTTTTGAGAACTCTAAGAAGTAGAAAAGTTGGATACACATTAACTGGATAATAAATATCAATATCCTTAACAGGAAAGCCAATACATGTCTATGTGATGAAATCCAAAATAAAGATCAATGGGATCACTTCTCAGGTGGACATAGAATTATACACCCTTTCTATTTTTTAAAAACATCAGGCAAATAACTTTCCAGAGGGCACTCAACTACTAACTAAATATGTAAGAATCTCTGAAGAAATAGCAAAAGAAGAAAATAGACCTGGCATATTAACACCCCACGTTTAAGGATATGTGTGTAGAGGACATTTGTCAGACAAATTTGCCCCATCATGGATAGAGAGTCATTTTGTAGCACAGTGGGTAGAATGCAGTATTGCAGGATAATTCTGCCAACTGTCAACCGTTCGATTCTGACTGGCTTAAGGTTGATAACAATGAACATAAGCATACCTGATAGTTGATTGGTGGAATTATGTATAATGGAAAATAGTGATATATAAATATAAATGTTTGGTAAAAAAAATATTTTCTTTCACATGGGGATTATAGAAAGATATACTGTTATCAAATAGTTAATCAAGAATGTAAGGGAACTATAATTTATTGGAAAAAAATACTAATCGTAATTGAACATATACTGTACAATGAAAATTAGGTATTTAGTTATACTAGATGAAAAATCTGTGATGGTAAATTGGTTATTCGAGAATATGGATGTTAAAACTCCTGTAACCAAACGACATGCTGTATGTGATGTTTTTTTATTGTTGTCTGTATGTGTTGTCTGTGTAATAAAAATAAAAATTTATATATAAAAAAAGGTTGATTCAGCCTTCCATCCTTCCAAGTTCGGTAAAACGAAGACCCATATTGTTGGGGGCAATATGCGACTCTGTAATCCACTTAGAGAGGGTTGTAAAGCAGGGGTAGGTTCTGGCAGGTTCACTCATGGATATGCTGTGTACGCATAGGCAGTATAATAAAAATTGTTCTGCACATGTGCAGAAGTGAAAAACAAGATGGTGGTGCTTATGGCGCCACCCGGAGAACCGGTTTAGGGGCATGGCAGCCTGGGTTGCTGCCGGTTCCAATGACTCAGGCCACCAAACCACTACCAGTTTGGCCGAACTGGGGCGAACTGGTAGGAATCCACCACTGCTGTAAAGCACTGTGAAGCAGTATATAAGTGTAAGTGTTATTGATAGCGCTACTGACTATTGGCCATTTTCAAAGGTAGGAATCCACAATAAAACACATATACTCTATCTGCATCCAGCCCACTGAAAAGGCAATCTCTTTCTGCCTTTTACATGACAAAAGTAATGTTTTTTTACTTCGCCAGTTTAAGAAACACACTCTGGTTTCAGAATGTTTCCTTGTAATAAATATTTATACTCCAATGTGGTAGAGATACTATTTTCTCTCTAGTCACCATCCTCAATGGCCAAAATTTATCTTGGCTAACAGAAATTCTTCCAGGAGAAACTGACCAGAGTTATACCATTTATTCCTCCTAGATCAAGTGACATAAAAACTGGCAAAACCATTTTTTTTTCTGTTTCTTTGTTTAAAGAAACAGGTAAACAGGTAAAGAAGCAGGTCACCATAGGTAGATCCAGACCTAAGATCAGATCACCACCAAACCCAATGCAGAAGAACCAGTTGAAATCCAAAAAGGAATTAAACCAAACCAAACCAGCCACAATCAATAAAAACCTCACAGACTTCAGTATCACCTTGTTAAATTTTGCTTTGGCGGGCATTCATGTGGTTCTTTGTTTCATTCAGCCAAGAAAATTTATTTCCACTTTTAATTCCTGAGTCAGCATATCAGAAAGAAGCTGCAATTGAAATCTCGTATTGTTGTATTTAACAACATAAATAAAATGTATTGTACATGCTGTTTGGTCAAAGATGACCGTATGTCCTAAAAAAATAGCAATCACAAAATGTGAATGAAGTTTAACTTCCTCTTTTTCCCCCATAAGCCTTTTTAAAGTAATGACATTGTGCTGGCTACCCACCCATTTGGACAGATTTCTCTTCAAGTGTATGTCTGTGTTTGCCAAAGCATCTTCATTTTCTGTTTTTACTTACTTAATCTTTTTGGATGGAGATTGGTTTGGTCCAAGGGTGAGTTCCTGCCAGTTCTAACCTCTTCTATAGAAAAGGTTCCACAAATCTACAGTGCTGTTTAGAACCGGTTCCAGCTCCCTCCCCCCTCCCGTCCGCACATCATCAAGATGAAGAGCAAGAGGAGGAATTCTGGGAGTTGAAGTACACAAGTCTTAAAGCTGTCAAGTTTGAACATCCCTGGGTTTTTTTCCAGCTTTTCATAGCATTTCCTCCCCATCCATCTCCATAAATTTCATTTTGGATGCAGTGAAATATCTACTCTAATCTTTTAAAAGGACATGGCAAATGATTATTCAGCCTGTCTGTTTTGTCTTATTCCTTTATGTGGCTTCGAAAGTGACATTAATAAATGCATCAGTAGTCTGCCCTGGAACAAGAATTCACTTTCAGCATCACAGTCATGATCCAAGTGACAGTTCAGCTAAAAGGAGAGCAGGAAACTTTTTCCCCTTAAGGTTTCAGAGGCGAGCATCTCCATTTTTCCAATCCACTGCAGCATGTTCTTATTGAATACTTGATATTTTTTTTCAAACTGAAATTCTTCTGGCAGATTTCAGTACTGGTGATTTAAGAGACAAAAAGGGCTTTGATCTTTATGTTGTGCTCTAAAGATTAAAGATAATGCTTCAAAAATACAGTACTTTTTAATGTCAGCATTATGACCATAAGCTTTCAACACCAACTGATTCTTCCCTTCTTGGGCTCGCAAAGAAAAAAAAGCCCTCAGTTACATTAAATTAAAATCCTTCAAACTTCCTGTGGTTATCCGGTCTCTTAACAAAATTTGTTGTTAGGTAATTCATAAATAAACCATTTTTCAGATGGACTAATTGAGGCAGTTCTATGATACCAATGCTATTCAGCTGGCTAGAATACTCTTGACCAAAGATTGATATATTCCTTCTGTCTGGGATGGCTGTCCTCCTCCACCGAGCGTGCAGCTTTGGGAGGCACACACATGGAGGGTGAGGGAGGAAGGAGACATCCACCTAGCCAGCCAGATCAGCCGAATCAACCCTGATGATTAAGAACCGAAGTGGCGCAGTGGTTAGGGTGCAATACTGCAGGCCACTTCAGCTGACTGTTATCTGCAGTTCAGCGGTTCTAATCTCACCGGCTCAAGGTTGACTCAGTCTTCCATCCTTCCGAGGTGGGTGAAATGAGGACCCAGACTGTGGGGGTGATATGCTGATTCTGTAAACAGCTTAGAGAGGGCTGAAAGCCCTATGAAGCGGTATATAAGTCTAACTGCTATTGCTATATTGCTATTGCTATGATCAATGGGGTGACAGATGCCGCAGCCAGATCTCTCTCACATCCAGCTGGCTAGCAGAAAAAAACATATTTGAAGAAAAAAAAATCCAGATTTTCATATCAAGCCAAATTGTCATTAGGCCATTTGAAAATCTACAGAGTCATTATAGACTTTTGAATTTTTGAACAAAATTAAATCTAAAGGATGGTTAAAATTGAGGGGGAAAGAAGCAGGGGAAGGCAAGAGAAACACAACTGATGTTCAGGCCATAACTGTACTAAGATATATTATTGGATAGATATTGTGAGAAGCTGCAGTTGTGAAAATTAAGGTGATTGAAAATGAAAAAAAAAGTGATGTTAGGGAAAACAAAAACTGTCAGGTCCTCGACTTGCGACCAGCCGAAAGTCCTGGACCTACGACCACCTGCAATTCTTTGACCTATGACCTGTCAGCCTGTCAACAATTGGACAGTGCATATTGGTTAAGAGGCGCCTGGCTGAAGCGGAAGTTTACTATTTTTCTATTGGTTGCACTACTTGACAGCTCAACAGTGGTGGGATTCAGCCAGTTCACACCTACCCAGGAGAACCGGTTGTTAACTTTCTAAGGAGTTCGGAGAACCGGTTGTTGGAAGAAATCTCCTTTTGTTTTTTTTTCCATTTTACAGGACTAATCCTGTAAGGAAGGCAGGAAGGAAACATTCTGGTGTTGTTTCTAGCCTAATATCTATTGCCCTGCTTACAGAAACTGTCTCTCTGGTTAACCCTTATTACATTGTAACAGCTAAGGTGAAGCGCCCATCAACATGAGCGTTGAGTTGGCCATGCCCATCCAGTCACATGCCCACCTACCCTGCTGGTCATTAGGGCAGAGAACCAGTTGTTAAATTATTTGAATCCCACCACTGTGGAGCACCCACAAGTTATGGAGGCCAGTGATTCCACTGATTGTTCTCACTGTCAGGAAATTTCTCCTTAGTTGGATCTCTCCTTGATAAGTTTCTAACCATTACTTCTTGTCCTGCCCTCAGCTGCTTTGGAGAGTAGATCAACCCCCTTCCTCTCTGTGGCTGCCTCTTACATATTGGAACACTGCTACCATGCCACCTTTAATCCTTCTTTTCATTAGATTAGACATACCCAGTTCCTGCAACCATTTTTCATATGTTTTTGCCTCCAGTCCCCTAATCATCTTTGTTGCTCTTCTCTGTGGTCTTTCTAGAGTCTAAGCATCTTTTTTTGTACTGGATTGAACTGTTAAATTATTTGAATCCCACCACTGCAGCTTAAGTATAAAGAGCTGTTAAGAATGTAGTGCTGAAGTTGTAATTCTAGTGTTGGTTTTACTGTTACTGAATAAAGAGTTGTTTTGAGGTTACCTCAGAGTGTCCTGGCCATCTGTTGTCCAGATTACAACAAAAAACCAATGAGATATTTCTTACTCCTAGAAATACATAGAACCTAAGTGCTAAAAATAGAATTGTATCTGTCGTCTCTCATCAAGGAAGAAAGCAATTCAAGTAGAGATAAACCAAAATGCAAATAATCTACATTGTTTATCATCGAAAATCAAAGAAATCAAACAGATGACTAATATAATAAAGAAACACAAATATAATATTTATTTTAATGTAAAGAAATCCATTTCTTTAACATAAGCCATTTCTTTAACATGAGACATTTCTTTAACATGAAGAAATTGAGCAGTACTCACTAACAGAAGGAATTTATACCTCTTCAGAGAACACAATCACAGTGAAGATGATTTCAAATGCTCCCTGTCTTGTATACAAACTCATTGCTAAGTGGCTAAATTGCAACCTATTGTCAGTTTTCTAACTATAGTACACTTCACTTTCTTTCTCTCTGTGCCGGAGGTGATATTCATCAGGTTCTGACCAGTTCTGGAGAACCAGTAATGGAAATTTTGAGTAGTTTGGAGAACGGTAAATACCACCTCTGACTGGCCCCATTCTCTGCCTCCTGAGTCCCAGCTGATTGGGAAGAAAATGGGGATTTTGCAGTAACCTTCTCCTGGAGTGGGAAGGGAATGGAGATTTTACAGTATCCTTCCCCTGCCATGTTCACCAAGCCACACCCACAGAACTGGTAGTAAAAATCTTTGAATCCCACCATTGCTCTGTTCCCCTCTTCACCTCTCCTTTGCATCTTTAAAACCGTCTTGCCTAATGAAATATTCCTGGAAATGCAATTTTTCTTCTTTCAATTGCATATATTTCTATTAACCTAATGAACTTATTGCCTCAATGACAAACAAATCCCTCTCTCCAAAATGATGATACCGGGTTCATAGTTTGCAAATAATTCTGCAACTTTTACTAGCAAAAGAAACAAATTTAATAAAACATCCCCTTTATAAAATTACCGGAATCGTAAAAGCTTAATTAGGAATCCTCCAATCTTCAAATAACAGCAGTAGACATTTGTTAATTAAACATCTTAAGAAATAGACTATTTATTTATGTATTTATTAAAACAATATGCCATCCACTTGTTGCAGTATATCTGCTTTAAAAATTATATTTGTACACGTTTTTCACTTTGTGATTATCTTTATTATTTTATTTCAATACGTCAGTTTTAATAAGAAGAAAATAGGCAAATGTATTGCTAATGTACAAAATTACTAATTGTTAGAAAACGTCCATAGGCTCATTATCCCCAAGTGCTGTCAAATATATTGTAACTTCAGAATTGACTTTTGTCACTGAAGTCACCAAGAAGTAGCAGCTAGCTATTTTGGAATATAAAAACAGTGATTTTATTTTCCGATAAATGTTAAGATGCGCTAAATTGCATTAGTCAGAAAGCAGCATTAAAATAAACTACTCTGAGAAGGAAAAAATGGAGAAGAAGGAAAAGGCAGACAGAAAAGTTGTTAACTATCTTTGAACAATGCTCTGTCTCTCTTTCCTAAGACAATGTGTGTGCCGTAGAACAGTGTTGGAGAACCTTTCTGGCCGAATGGGAGCATGCCAGTGGTGGGTTTCAAATTTTTTTAGAACCTCTTCTGTAGGTGTGGCCTGTTTTGTGGGAGTGGCTTGCTGGCCATGTGACTGTGTGGGGGTGGCTTGCTGACTGTGTGGGAGTGGCTTGGCAGTCATGTGACTGGGTGGGCATGGCCAACTTGTAAAATGTGGTGAAATTCTCGTAACAATGCTCTTGCTTAGCAACCAAAATGTTGGCTCAGAAACTCTGGCATTTGAAGCACGCAAGTCTTAGAGCTGTCATGTTACAAGACCCTTGCACCCCTAAACGTTTAGAAAAAAAAACCAGGGGTGTTCAAACTTGACAGCTTTAAGACTTGTGGACTTCAACTCCCAGAATTCCTCCTCCAGTCATGTTGGCTCAGGAACTCTGGCACTGAAGTGTGCAAGTCTTAAAGCTGTCAAGTTACAAGAACCTTGCGCCCCTAACCCTTTAAAAAAAACTTGACAGCATTAAGACTTTAAGGTGATTGATGAGTCAGCCAATCAGTGAGCGGTGGATGGGGCAAGCGTGGTGCAGACGGGCGGGGGAGGGAGCTGGAACCGGTTCTAAACAGCACGGTAGATTTGTGGAACCTCTTCTATAGAAGAGGTTAGAACTGGCAGGAACCCACCTTGGAGCGTGCACATGTATTTGTGGGTGCGGCAGAAACTGGAAGAGCAGTTGTCTGGCATGTATGTGTGCACCGGGAAGATGATCTTCTGTTTTCCATCGCATGCATGTGCTCCGGGCAGCTAATCTTCATGCATACATGTGCACCAGAAACCAGAAGATCAGGTGGCTGGTGCGCATGCACATGCTGGAAACTGGATGATCATCTTCCTAGCACATGCATGCGCATCGGGCGGCTTCTCTTCCAGTTTCCAGTACTCCTGCGCATGTGAAGACCAGCTGGCCTGCACACCTGAACCTGGAAGAGCCACGGCCGATGGTTCACATGCCCAGAGAGATGGCTCTGTGTGCCACTTTTGCCATAGTTAGCCATCATGGCTATAGAATATAGATAAAAAATATTTGTAAGAAACCCTTGGCACTTAATTGATAGCATATTATCTTGACCCTTACAACATATATGAAGTCTTACCATATGGGATACTGTATGCAATTCATTTTTAATAATAGGATCAGTTTAGTTGGGGTAGAAAAAAAAACATGTAAAGCTTATGAAAACTTATAAAGAAGTTTAATGGCGGGGTAATAGTGTACTACCATATAATTAACTTATAGAGTTCCTGTTGTTCTTTCTCCTTCTTTTAAATCTCCAGTTTGGACACCCTCCTGATGTTTGGTCTTCAACACTCAGAATTCTTAACTGAGCATTTGCTGGCTGGATGCCCTTCCTGACGTCACCCAGAGTTTGCAGCAGATATTTTTTTGTTCTTGCCCTAGGAGAGAGAAACATCTGCTACTATCTAGGATTGAACTTTCAATCTTCTGAGTGGGAGGTGAGTGTCTTTACCACTAGGCCATCACACCACTCTAAAATTCTTACCAGAGGCTAAATGTGGAATTTTAGGAATTAAATCTAAAGTAGGAGGCCGTGTTAAAGCCTCTTCTAAGTTATCAATCCTTTTCTTTAAAATGTCTAAAGTGAACCAATAGTGGAAACATCACTATCCAATGCTATGATTATTAGAATAATATTTTTATTAATAATTGAGCAAAGGCAATTACAAGAAAGAATTTCCTGAATTTATATAGTGTTTATACAGTTGCTACGCTGATATTTATAAACGTTTAATATCACATCTAAGATAAAACAAATGGTAATGTGGAAACAAGATTATTGCTATTTATTTTTCGCTTGTCCAGATTTTTGCAACTCATGTCACCTTTAATTTTGCCAATTGGTGAAAGAAAATCGCTTTACAAAATGCTAATTGATATATTTGTGCACATTCACAATTAGCTTCTAGGATATATCTGAAATTTATGAATTGTGTCATTATCCATAAATTAGTGTTTGCCATTGGAAGTCTCGAATAACTATTTAGATTAATAAATGTCAATGTTTATGCTGCATGCAATAAAAGCAGAGTGATTTTAGGAAGGAATAAAACTGAGGATTGATATTTGCATCTCAGCATTTTGTTAATAAAATGCAATGTGCAGGGAGGTGGTTGCTAGTCTTACTATGGGAAAAAGAGAAGCAGCATAAATCAATATTTTCATCACAGTTAACCAAACAAAAACAATACATAATATACATACATGTATAATTTAACCAACTGCAGGAGTTTGGCTGAATCTTGAACAACTTGTGTCCCAGTGAACATCTTTTGGATGTATTTTTCATTCTAACAATTTTATTAATACATAGAAATACCTAAAGAAGTCTTTGAAAATTGTCTTTGCTTTCCCAAAAACAATAAATTTTAGGATCTGAGCAACTACTATTGTCAGCGTTCCAAGTATCGTGTAGAATTAAATCAGAGTCCAAGGCAAAACGATCCTTAAAGTTCTAATTTAATAAAGCAGAATATTAGCACATCTGTATTAATCCCAATTCTGGAAATGACATCAGAATTCCACCCAGTTAAAAGATAGCAATAGCAATAGCAATAGCAGTAGACTTATATACCGCTTCATAGGGCTTTCAGCCCTCTCTAAGCGGTTTACAGAGAGTCAGCATATTGCCCCCAACAATCTGGGTCCTCATTTTACCCACCTCGGAAGGATGGAAGGCTGAGTCAACCCTGAGCCGGTGAGATTTGAACCGCTGAACTGCTGATCTAGCAGTAGCCTGCAGTGCTGCATTTAACCACTGTGCCACCTTGGCTCATCATGATCTTGTCCCCACACCCACAATCCATCACATGATCCAATCTTCTTCTTCCACGCTGGCGTCTCTACGCAGCTGCTTCTGGTCAGGTGTAAAAGTGCGGAGACAAAGATGAGCTTGGTCTTCTAGAAAAGAATGACAACAATACATTCCACAATCCTACTCCTGTCTATTCCCCCCTCCCATTGACTATACTAATGAAACAGCATATTGAAATAAGAGAAAGTGTGGCAGGCCAAAATTCTAAAAGGAATATAATTGCAGGCCTGACAACTATATTGATTTAATCACCAAATCAATGGGATTTTGTTGAATGATATTTGATTTAATTCCATTATTTTAGCTATTTCACTCAGAATTGCAGTTCTATGGTCTCTAGGAGGTCATCCCAGTAACCCCATCAGTGTTTAGATTGGTCCCACAAAATTTAGAGAAAAAACATCAAACTGGGGAAAGATATGTAGGATATTAAGCTTCCTCTGATCTCCTACCACTCAGAGAAGCCAGATTGTTGTAATCTCAAAAAGTAAAAGGCCAGAAACCGGCAAAGAATTTTTGGTTAAGCTTATGCTTTGTGCATTGTGAAATCAATGATTTACTTGTGCTATGAATCAATGCTTCACTTCTTCTCCCAGACTGGTGAAGATGGAATAAAGTTATTGCCTCCAATTGGTTTCCGTGGGAAGCTGTTCCTTGAGATATGACTAAAAGAAGACATATAGATAGATCTGTAATTTAGAAGCTCCAGCACTGGAGTTCTCTAACAAAGCTGATTAAATAGACCTACTCATGTGAATCTAATGCTTATATCAATGATTCATTGATTTGGCCTCTAGATATAAATGAGCATCAAGATTACATTCGTCTATATCACTCTACTGAAACAAAAACCGAAATAAAAACCATGAAAATAAGCCGCAATTAATTATTTCTATGTTTGATGTATTACCTTTTAAAAAGATGATCAAATTGGCTCAGATAATGCATAACCCTTGTTAAAAATTTACAGGTTTCCATACCTAGGATCATATATTACAAATAGTTATTATTAGTGAGCCAAAACTATAATAGGAACAAATATTTAGCCAGGCAAATGATCCAGGAACTGTATTTTGATGTGATTGCACAATCTGAAATGACAGGGTTTTAGCCTGCATTCCTACGAAATTGTAATTTGTGCTCTGATGCTCAGCAGCGATTAATAGATTGTGAAAGTACAGTAAACTTTCAGTAAAGGTATCATATTTATTTAATGAAATTATTATGGTTGGTCACACCGTCAGCCAAATAGTTAAACTGGATTTGGCATTTTTCTCCCTTACTAAGCCCTTCCCAATGACCCGGGATAAGCAGATATTGTTTGATGGTACTAAAGATATGTTGCAGGATGTAAGCAGTTCCATGTAAAGCTGCCTTTTGTCATTGATGATGATTTTGTCAATGCCTATAAACTTCATGTGATCCCACCTTCGGATTACATCCAAGGTTCCTATTAGTATTGATAATATCTTTGCATTCTTTTGCCACAGTCATTCCACTTTTTTTATTTGTCTTTGTATTTTGTGATTTTCTACATTTCTTTCTCTTCTATTTTGTTGTCTCCAGGTAGTCCAATATCAACTATCCAGTCCTTTTTGTCTTTCTTATCAACAGTTGTTAAATCTGGACTTTCAGTTGTACTTTCGGCGCCTTCGGAAGCCTGGTCTGCAAGCTTTGCGGTCAGCTCTGACCTCTCCCTGTCGGAGGGTTCAAATTCAGACCATAGCCACCCTGAAGGGGTGGTGAAGTAAAGGGGGACCACCTGGCAGGTGAGGAGAGCTGCAACTCTCGTCCCTTACTTGCAAAACCTCCTCATCTGAAAATGAGGAGAAGTGGCAGTTGCTATTTAGTTTCTATCTAGCGCTCTGTGAACAGTCTTGCAATTTCTTCTGCTATTCAAGCCTAGCTTTATCAATAATGTAATTTATGCCTTGAATTATTTATAAATGCTCTTTAAAAAAAAAAAAAAGAACAACATAAACAATAAGTACAGAATAAACCCCCAGCTTCATGAATACATGGGTTAAAAGGATGTCTGTTAAAAGTTCCTTAAATCTGAATGGCATTTTATGCATGTGGCTTTCTACCTCTGTTATGTTGGATATGTCAAAAGGACTGACTCACGTTCTGGGCTTTTTCTACATTTAACACTGTCTTAGTGAAATATTCATAAGCCTGTATTCACAAAACCAATTAGAATTAAAGTTGTACATGTGATGTTAAATTATATATTTAGAATGTGTCAGTTACTAAAACATGAATAACATTGAATTCATTGTGTACTGGCAGAAGGTTAAAAAAATTGTTTTACTCTAGTAAAAGTTTTACTCTAGTAGACAAATTCTACTGCAACCCCTAAGATCCTGAATGGAAAACAGATTTATAATGCTTGCATGTGATTTGACTTTTTTCCAGTCTAACGAGAAATCTGATCAATCCTATTATTTGTGTGTGGTCAAGGTTTCATTTTTTAATATATAAAGTATAAATAAACCGTATATTATTTTTGTCAGAATATTCATGAACCGCAGAGACATGGTGACAAGATGAGCCAATGAATAGGCATGGTAACCGGTCAGCCAATGGGGCTTGTTTGGAAAACAGAAACTTAAGTTTGGAATCTGGGTGTGGCTTAATTGCAGCTCTGAGTGCTGTGCTGAGAATAGAAACTGAAACTAGTTTGTCTGTATTAAGCTCTGAACTCGGAACTGAAACCAATCTCTCCTCTCCCTGTGTTTTGCCTGTAACTACTACCACGTTGGAGAATCCACTATTGGTATTGTACATTGACTCATGTGTTATTATGTATATAAAAATGAATCTTGCTGAATCAGTTATCTGTGTGTGCTTTCTGGATGTGATTTCTGCAACAAACTCTGATAATTTTTGTATGCATTTTACCTGGTCATATTTTAGTTACATTATGGTCTATTTTCCCCCTAATATTATCATTTATTATTGTAGTCTTTGTTTTATTCTTCTTTTTTTGCTATTGATTAGAAAACAGTAACATTATTAAAATTATTTCCAGTTATAAACAAAATGTTATTCGTTATGTAGATAATTTCTGTAATAAACTTTTTATTTTCTTTATATACTTGCCTACAGTGATAATGCTTGTACCATTGTTTCATTACTAAGCTGAGCTATAAAGATTAGCTGTTGTTTATTATAAAATTTGCGACAGCTACAGCAGACTTTCCCATTAAGGCAGCATTTTCTATCTCTTTAAGCTGATGTGGCAGAGAACATCATAATCCAAACCTCAGTTTTTAACAAGGAGAACATATATTTCACTGAGCTTGTCAGCTGGCAGCCCGAGCACCGTGAAACAGGGGAATCTATGACAATTCGCCACAGCCAATTCGCTGCAAGACAACTCGCTGTGGGATAAGAATTATACTAATAACAAAGAAATAGTGGGATAGAATCATTAAAGAAAGGATGCAAAAGGAGGAACAGAATGAAATATGAATGGCAAAAATTAAAATAATTTTTAATTTGCTTTAAATAATTAAATAGAATTGTTAAATTGTCTCACAACAAGCTGTTCCATGGTGAGTTTTCTTCCATATGACCAACTCAGCGCAGTTAACTTGCTATGGCCAGTGAGTTGGCCATAGCCAGTTGACTACGTTGAGTTGGTCATAGCAATTTGGCCACAACAAGTTGACTGTGGCAAGTTTTCCCATTCCGACAACAAGGTGATTTTCTGTTACTTGAACCAGCTTCTGCCCACCTAGCAGGAAAGCAGGAAAATTCAAATAGATAAATAAGTACCTCTTTGGTGGAAAGGAAACAGTATTTCGGGCTCCTCAGCATATAGTCGTGCTGGCCACACTGATCATGGAAAATGTCTTCATACAACATTGACTCCTAGGCCAATGGTACGCAACCTGGTCCCTACCGCCCACTAGTGGGCATTCCAGCTTTCATGGTGGGCGGTAGGGGTTTGCTGTAACTCTGCTTTATAAATTTTATACAGTAAAGTCTCTTCCCTACTTTATAAATCACCATTACTGTGGAACTGGTGGGTGGTTAGAAAATTTTAATACTACCAGAAATAGCTGGCGCAGTGGTTAAATGCAGCACTGCAGGCCACTTCAGCTGACTGCAGTTCTGCAGTTCAGTGGTTCTAATCTCACCGGCTCAAGGTTGACTCAGCCTTCCATCCTTCCGAGGTGGGTAAAATGAGGACCCGGATTGTTGGGGGCAATATGCTGACTCTGTAAACCGCTTAGAGAGGGCTGAAAGCCCTATGAAGCGGTATATAAGTCTAACTGCTATACAAAAGTGGGCGGTAGGTATAAAAAGGTTGACTACCCCTGCTCTAGGCCAAGAAACAGAGATGAGCACTGCCCCCTAGAGGCAGACACTGCTAGACAAGGAAGATATTTACTTTGACTTTTAAAGTTATTTAAGCTTACTTAGACATACGACATCAGCAATATATTCTTGTAATAATGATAAATTGTGAAGGGTTTGTTGACTTCACCCCAAAGTAAAATAAAAAAAGAATACTTATCTGCTGTTTCTAGAAAATGTCGAGGAGAATAAATAAAACAATATTTGCATTGTCCTTTGGAAAAATAACGAATAGAAGGACACCAGAGCGATAGACATATACAATTGAATAAATTACCTACAAAACAAAAGATGTGCATTGTATTTAGCATGTAATTTAGAAGCTAAAATGGGAAAAGCAGAAATGAAATTGTTCCAGGCTGTCTGGGGACTGTAAAGAAAAATATTGGTTGTCAATGTAACCTATGTCCTCTCTTTCACCTTCCCTCTTTCCTCCCTCCCACCTTCCCTCTTTTTTTAAAGAGAGATCCAAGAAAAAGTACATTAGGCCTCTTATGAATGTTTTTTTTAAAGATATTACAAATCAGGAGAAGATTAAATTGTAGAGATTTCAATATTATAAACTATTGTGATAATCTTTCAAAGTCCTGCATGTAGTCATGTAAAAGATCTCATTTAGGCATTATGAATGCAGTCATTTAAATAAATCAAAACAGACAAAGTCAATCCAATTGGCCTTTTTCTAGTTATTGGAAGATAGTTATAAATTTCTAAAAATATTCCAGAGAGGAGGGAAATCAAATAAAATGCCTAGCCACTTCATCATTTTTCCCCTAGTACATCTGTGAAAAAACAATGAAGAGAGGAATCTCCAAAGAAAGATGTGTTTAATTTTACAATATATACACATGGATGTATGATATACCACTACACCTTAATTTGGTTGCTTCTTCCTTGCTGAAATAATAACAAAAATGCTATAGGAGTTTGGACTGACTGAAGAACAAATGTTGCTGTGAAAAGAAATCCTAACTTTGTCAAATGGAAGAACTGCCCTATGAATATTTTTTTAAGAATTTCGAACAAGATATAGATGGAGGAGATGCAATCTGTTATAAATTAAAAGTAAATTTTAATTGCAATAAAGCTTGACTTTGGGGATCTAAATGGATCTATAACCACATAGTTTTATGGCAACAATACAGGAAGAATCCCATGCCTTTTTATAGGATATTGTATATTATAGGCCATGTTGCAAGGATGCCAAACCATCGCATCCCCAAACAGCTCCTCAATGGTGAGCTGTCTCAAGGAAAGCGATTGCACAGGGGACAAAGGAAGACATACAAAGCCACGTTGAAAGCCTCCTTCAAGTCCCTGGATTTCGATACCTGCTCCTGGGTAATTTCGATACCTGCTCCTGCTCCTGGCACAAGATGGATTGACAGGATGCATATTGAGCCTGTCAGACATTTGAAGACAGAAGGACAACCATCACACAAGAGAAGCTAGCACTCCGCAAAGACAGAGCTGCCAATGCTGCAACAATGGTGCCCGCACGTGTCTGCCCAACATGTGGCAGAACATTCTGGGCCCTTATTGGCCTTACCAGCCGCTTGTGGACAAACCGTGGACAGCCCACTGTTGTCCTCTTTCAAAATGATGGACAAATATCATCATCATCATATATATTATATAATAATGGTATATATATATATATATATATATATATATATATATATATATATATATATATATATATATATATATATATATATATATATATATATATATATATATATATATATATAGTTTATTTATCAGCACAAATAAAACACACACACACACACACACACACAAAATTGGGGCATACCAGGGGTTGTGACACTAAATATATACCTACCTCCCTGGACTCAGCTGATAAGGAGGAGGACCTGTGGCTTAATGGTTAAGACTTCTGCCTAAGATGTAATACAGCACAGGTTCGAATCCCAGTAAGGGTATGGCTAGCTGATGAGAGCTAAATAGCTTGAAATAGATCTATACTAGTCTCCCTTTATTTATTTATCAGCACAAATATAACACACACACACACACACACACATACACACACACACACACACACACACACACACACACACACACACACACACACATATATATATATATATATATATATATATATATATATATATATCTTGTGACGAGCCTAATGACAGAGAGTGGAAGTGTGACCTTCCTCCCATACTTGGGCATACCAGGGGTTGTGACTTTAAGTATATACCTCCCACCCTGGCTGGCTGATAAAGAGTCGTTCTCTGTAGCTCAAATGGTTAACTCCCTGCCTGGGAGGCAATGGAGCACAGGTTCGATTCCCAAACTTGGGTATGGCTAGCTGATGAGAGCTAAATAGCTTGAAATAGATCTATATCTATAGAAATATATATATATATATATTGAATAATTTAGAACTTTTTTGTCTTAAAATGGATAAGGATAACAATGAAATTATGTATTGAATAATTTAGAACTTTTTGTCTTAAAATGGATAAGGATAACAATGAATTTATGTATAGATAGAGGATTGGTGATATAATGTATAACTCTAAGTATATATTTTAAAGATATCCTGCTGTTGATAAATAATTTTAATAAGGAAGTAATCAAAAATTGGTATATATATAGGAAGTGACTGTTTAGAATACCTTGTTGAAAAATGAAGCAATAACATCTTTGTTTGAATGTATGATGTACAAGGACAATAATGAACATAAGCATACTCGATAGATGATTGGTGGGATTATACATAGTCTCCCTTTATTTATTTTATCAGCACAAATACAACACACACACACACACACACACACACACACACAACACGTGTGTGTGTGTGTGTGTGTGTGTGTGTGTGTGTGTGTGTTAGACACCCAGACAGATTATAGCAAGCCCACTCTTAACGATAACAGAATAAAGAATTAGAGTCCCCTTTTGCATAAGTAAGAGTGAAACATAATTTGGAGGAATAGTAAACTGTCATTTATAATATTGGATATAAGAAATATTGTGGCATTATTGAAATCAGTCCTATTTATTCAACCGTGCTTTTGAATCTGGGCAAGGAGGAAACCAAGTGTGTAGTGATTTGAGTAATTCAGGAGGGTGAAAAACCAAGCAGAAGGTTTGTACTAATTGGAACGTAATGAATCTGCCAACCTAACATATGAATTCAGAGAAAGGGACAAATCCATGCAAAGATTTAATAGGAGTGAAATTTAATAAAGTTCTGCATAGTATATATCTGTGATTGAAACCCTGGACATACTCAGAGTTGCTCCATCTGTAGATCAATATTGCAATGCCAAAAAAAAAAAGCAGAACACAGCAATCAAATTAATAAATGAAAACAAATTCTAACAAACAGAAAAGCTATGTATGATCAGCACCCAAAGGGGATACTTTAATGGTTTACATAATTCTAACAAATAGAAAGACAATGAATGGTCAGGATCAGGGGTGGGTTTCTCGCCCCGTTCCAACTGGATCGGTTGGAACGAGGCCGGCAACGTCCTCGCGCATGCACACGGCGTCCTTGCGCATGCACGCAGCGTGCGTGTGCACGCACGCGGCGCGCGCATGCGTACTAGCATCTGCCCGATGCTCCAGCTGCTCCTGGAGGATCGCGCAGGTGCTGTATGCATTCTGCGCATGCGTGGAAAGTGCAGAATTCGTAAAAACCGGGTAAGGAGCGGGCGCGTGCGGGCGGGGGGGGGGGCTTCACCGTTCCCGGAAGTTACTTACTTCCGGGTTCGGCGACCAACCGGATCGCAGGGACCGGTGCGAACCGGTCGAAACCCACCCCTGGTCAGGATCCACAGGAGATACATTAATGTTGCATACATTACAATTACGATTAATGGCTTATATAATTTTTGTAAAGTGTGCAGCAGTTAGATTTGAAACAATTGGTCCTTCTTGTTACAAAATAGGGGAGTATATTATATTATGTAGTCATGTAAAACTGTGGAACAACTCATAGATGACATAGATAAAGTAAAACATTATATGCTGCCAGAAATATGTTGAATAACCAATGTGGATCAACTTCGATAAGCAATGTTCTTTATTAGCATCTTTGATTTACAGATTTTCAGAACAAGTTTTGAAACAATAGGGGGAAAAAAATCCTGGACAGCAATCTTTATAGCAAACAACTCCATAAATATTGACTTTTTACTGTACATGGGGCTAAATGAAGCTGCTTGGGTAGGACAAAACACAGGGTTGAGTTATACCTGTAATAATATCTGTCTATTTATTCTAAATTTATGATTGCAGTGCTTTTGTTTTGCAGCTCTCAGCTTTTTGAATGTTATCTTTTGTGCATTGCAAATCTTCCGTGATTGAACAAAACATCATACTGAGAGTTATTTGAGAGAGGTTTCATTAAATAGTCCTGTCGTCTTCTTATTTTGTACATTTACGAACCATTTGCGTTTCACCAACTGCCACTACTAATTTTCATTAAGGACTATCTAGTTAGTTGTAATAAAAAGAAATGAAAGCAAATCATTTTAATGGAGCGGTAATAAAATTACAGTAAACTCCAATATGTCAAGGGAAGTTGCTTAAAGTCTGATTAGTGCAGATAGGATGATTTTAAGGAGCTATTATGATTGCCATATACATGGATGCATGTTTGGGTCTGTGCAGGTAATCATGTATTCGGAATGGGGTTTTTCCTACATTGTACCATACATGCTTAGAGTTTACAGCCTTTTACAAGTAGTCAGAGGTGCGGTTTTGTTAAAATTTGGGCTTGTTGTATAATTACACCTACCATTATAAGTTTAGTGTATGTTTGTACAGGGAAGTATCCTATAGAACTTTGGTGTGTACGAATAAGAGCCAAGGTGGCGCAGTGGTTAAATGCAGCACTAAAGGCTACTGCTAGATCAGCAGTTCAGCGGCTCAAATCTCACCGGCTCAGGGTTGACTCAGCCTTCCATCCTTCCGAGGTGGGTAAAATGAGGACCCAGATTGTTGGGGGCAATATGCTGACTCTCTGTAAACCGCTTAGAGAGGGCTGAAAGCCCTATGAAGCGGTATATAAGTCTACTGCTATTGCTATTGCACGGAAATCACAAATCACATGCACGGAACCCTGTTACCTTCCCACTAAAGGTGGTTCCTATTTTTCTATTTGCATTTTTACATGCTTTCAAACTGCTAGTTTGGCAGAAGTTCGGACAAGTAATGGGAGCTCACTCCATTACATGGCGCTAGGGATTCGAACCTCCAAACTGCCAGCCACTTAGCCACTGAGCCACCGCATCCCTAATATTTGTATACAACTATGTTAATTTTGATTGTTATATTATATATGTCTTTATTGAAGAGAATTTCCAATATGCAGTATTCTTACTTTATTTAAAAATTATGACTTTATCCATTTTAATAAAACTTCCCATATTGAAAAATATGTATCAGAGTAGTGAAAAAGAAGAAGAATAAAAATAAGTTAATCTATTTTAATATGCTTCGCACCTGAGGACTCTCAGCATCTGAGGACTTACAACAGCTTACACAAAAATAAGTAATGTCCTAATCAATGTTCCCTCTAAGCTGTGCGGCTGCGTGGCCACGCACATGTCAAAAAAACGCTGTGCAGCAGTTTTCAACGGCCGCGCAGTGTTTTTTAGCATGATGAATCCTCGGCTCTGCCAGCCACCTTCCTAGGTGTTACCATCCATAGTATCGATACAGCAAATGGTTCCAGTTCTTGGATCATCATATAAAAACAAATGGTTAAATATAGTTTACAGCCAGCCAATATGTAAATGTTGTATACATACAACTCAATAAATAATAGGTTTGTTTCTTTATATACCCCAAATGCTAATCTACATCAGTTGATAATTTATTCATAACTTGCTAATATCACTGCAGACTATTGGATAGCAAGGGAGAAAGTATAAAGCAAATAAAGTAATTCATATTATGGAAAATGTGGATAGAGGGAAGTTTTGATCCTTTTTCCATAGAGAGTCATCCATTGAACTTGAATACAAGTAGTTCTCAACTTTATATATTATATAGTTATATATTATATAACACTTTTAATTAAGCAGGTATCTGGAATAAACATAACTTTGAGTTTCAAATAACACTGATTTCCTTGTTGTCTTGGGTGACATCTGTGAAAAAAATTCAATGCTCAGGCATGAAAATGTGCCGCTCAAACACTATACTTTTCTGCGCACACTGAAAAAATAAATAAACGGAACATTGGTCCTAATAATATTTGTTTGAAGGTACATAGATTAGATGCTGACCATACTGGGGGCGATGGGGATGGACCAATGAAACTCATTTTAATATTCCAGAGAAAGTCCGAATAAAAGAGATTGTCCTTCATTTTTTTCAGAGAGGTCACCCAAATTGCTCCACAAGCAAAACTCCAAGCCAATCTTTGGAGATGTTCTCCAGATGAACACAAGAAATTAACAGGTTTTTGAGATCTGTCTTAAAAGACATGTCTTTGCCAACCATGATCTCCCAAAATCTATCTTTCAAAGGATGAGTGTGACTAACAGTATTTGAATAAAGCCAACAAAAGTTCAATATATGTAACAAAATCACAGAATGGGAAAAGAATCTGAGTTTTAATAAAGGTAATGCATTTGGAGAAATAATTTTGAGGCACAGCCTTATGCTTATAACATAATAATAAGATTTTTCTATCCCAAATTACAAAGGAAAACTGGAACCGTTATTAGGAAAGTAAGAATGTTGGTGTAATCATTATTCACCTGAGATATAATTAAGACAGACGTCAAATATTTTTTTCTAGTCTTCTAATTCTGTAATAATTGATTCTATGGTTTCCAGGGTGAATGATCCAAGGCACATATCTCTTTAAACTTGAGAAGAAAGTTAGAAACCATCTTTTCTATCTTCATATTTCTTTAATGGACTTAAATTTGACATTGCTAAATTTGGAGAAAAGCAGCATTCCATAGTCAATTGCATTCTATTGTTCAGAGGTGTAAAACATTTATACTAAATTTCTACTTCTAATAACTTAAATTGTTTAAAATTTGGGTAACAGTAAGAAGCTGAGCTCAATGTAGAGACATTTTAGACTGTGATTGTTAAAAAGTTATACTGTGTATGGGCTCTGGGAAGTCGGGGGGAGGGAAGGGAGGTGGGGTTTTAGGGGGAGGGGGGAGGGGGAAATATAATATGTGTTAAATTCTAAAGTACATGATTGCACTTGTATACTGTGGCTTTTTAATGTTAGTGTTAAAATAGAACAAGCTGAATATATTGGAAGGTAATAGAAGTAAACCGAAGGGAGGAGTTGAGCGAAAGAAGAAGGAGGGTGGAGAGGGTGAGAGAGAGGAGGAGGAGAAGGAAGGGAGGGAATGGATGAAGAGAGGGAGTGATAGAGGGGGAGGGGAAGTAGGTAGTAGAGGGGTATGTAAGAAGGAAGAATGAAAGTTGGAGGGGGTTGAAAGAGGGTGTATGGTGGGCCAAGGTGGTATATTGGGTTTGTATTGTAGGGGGCATTTTCTATATAAGTGAAGGCTGTGTTTATTACTCAATGTTACATGCCCCGGTTATGCACAGTAAACATGTGATTGTATAGAATGAAATGGAAATAAAAATATTATGTGGAAAAGAAAAAAAAAAGAAGAAGAAATAAATTTCTACTTCTAAAATGCAAGTCTATGAAACTTCATTATTTCTACCAAGAGTTGATAAATGCAGAGAATTCAAGCTTGCCACCTGCATGGATATATTGGGTGAAATTCCAGAAAAAAAAATCGGTAAGATTTACTTTTGCATTCCTGTGCTGACAAAATGAATTTCCCATTACTGCAGAAAACATTATTTATTCTTTACAAGGTAAACAAATGTTCTTTGTAACTGTTTTATTTTTATTAATAGACACAAGCCAAATTTAACACTCTTTGATGATTTATGGTGACTTAAGAATATAACCTAATTTTCTCTGAGATGAAATCACCGAATTTGTATTCTTGTCCAGACTCGTAAAATAATTCAATCATAATAGTTATGTTTTCTTGTTATTTTCTATTTTAATATTAACACATCAGCAAAGGGAAATTAATTCTTCAAGGTCATTGTCTCTTACTGTTGAATTACTGCCTTCCACCTAAAAACTAAATCATTTGTTTTCATTTTGGATCACTTATATATTTGGAAGCAGTTTAAGTAGATACAACATTAAGCTAATGTAGGAGTCATATAGCTTATGTCCTTAAGTAAGAGACTGAGTGAGTCAAATACAAGAGATTGATGCAAAATAATAAAAGACAGAAATTCTAAGGTATGTTAAAAAGAAACTTCAGGAAGTTCTGGAGCTGTTTGATTGATTTAAACTTGTTTCGCTTTTTAAAAAAAGTTATGATACTGTAGGGAGAGATATAAAACGTGACTATCATGAGAGCTGACGAGCTGTTCTAAACTGCTTTTCCACCTAAAGATTCTGGATTGGTCAACTCACATCCATTATAATGGATGAGTTTGGGGCACCATATAATGACTTGGCTATGTTTTGGCTAGGAGTTTGTAAACCCAGTAAGATCTGGTTTGAATTTGAGTTTTAGGATTCAAAACTGAAAACATCGTGAACTGATCCAAGAGCAGATAAAAAATTGACAAAGCACCGTCTCCTACTTTTCCTTCTCTGTTCTCTTCTTCCCCTTCAGCTGGAAATCTAAGATATGGGTTTTCTAGATTTTACTACAATCCATTTTTTTAAATATGTTCCATGTTGTGCGACAGTTGTGCCTGTTCCTGGACCGAGAGTTCTTACTCATCATCACTCATATCCCAGAGACCAGATTGGACTATTGCAATGTATTCAATGTGTGCAGAATGTGGCAGCAGGGCAATGTATTCAATGTGTGCAGAATGTGGCAGCAGGGACAATGACCAGTTCATGTTTCTTGGTACAAATGGCATTACTACTACACAGTTGCATTGGCTACTGGTATACTTCTGGGTGCAGGATTCAAGATACTGGTAGTTGTCTTTAAAGCTCTTCATGACTCAAGACCAAATTATTTATAGGACAATCTCTCCTTAGTTGTTTCTATCTGCCCCATCCAATCTAGCAGGAGAAGCATGTACTATGTCCTGTTTGATAACAGGTGATAGCTGGCAGGATCCCGAAATCGCCTTTCCTGTTGGCTCTGGAATAATCAAGAGATTAAATTTGACCCATCCTTTTAGACTTCTATAACAGTGGTGGGTTTCAAAAATTTTTAGAACCTATTCTGTAGGTGTGGCCTGTTTTGTGGGAGTGGCTTGGTGATCATGTGACTGGGTGAGAGTAGCTTGGCAGTCATGCGACTGAGTGGGAGTTGCTTGGCAGTTATGTGACCAGGTAGGAGTGGCTTGGCAGTCATGTGACTGGGTGGGAGTGGCCAAGTCGATGTCCTGACTTCTTTGCCCCAAAGAATGACCTACAAAAAGAAGATATAAAAAAGGAAATTTATTATTTGTGCACTTACTACTTAAATAAGAATAAAATAAGTACACAAAACAATAAAACAGCTACTTACAGAGGAAATATGGCTGTCCTTGCCAGTCTTCAACATTACTGATCACCTTACACAGACACTTCCAGCCCCTCTGCCTCTTCCCTCTTCCTGGATTCACTCAGATATTTTTAAAACTCACAGCTTGTGCACACACAAGATATTTTTAAAACTCACAGCCTGTGCACACCACACACACTTCCAGCCCCTCTGCCTCTTCCCTCTTCCTGGATTCACTGAGATATTTTTAAAACTCACAGCCTGTGCACAGCGCACACACTCTTCCAGCCCCTCTGCCTCTTTCCTCTTCCTGTATTCACTCAGACGTTTTTAAAACTCACAGCTTGTGCACAACACACACACTTCCAGCCCCCCTCCCTCTTCCCTTTCCTGGATTCATTCAGACATTTTTAAAAGAGTGGAAGAGTGTGTGCGTGTGCACAGGCTGTGAGTTTTCAAAAAATCTTGTGTGTGCACAGGCTGTGAGTTTTCAAAATGTCTGAGTGAATCCAGGAAGAGGGAAGAGACAGAAAGGATGGAAGTGTGTGTGCTGTGCACAGGCTGTGAGTTTTAAGAACGTCTGAGTGAAACCAGGAAGAGGGAAGAGGCAGAAGGGGTGGAAGTGTGTGTGCTGTGCATAGGCTGTGAGTTTTAAGAATGTCTGAGTGAAACCAGGAAGAGGGAAGAGGCAGAAGGGCTGGAAGCGTGTGTTCCTGTAGTATCTTCCAGCCCCTCTACCTCTTCCCTCTTCCTGGATTCAGTGTCAAACATTCAGTCAGACGTTTTTTAAAACCCACAGCCTGTGCACATGCACACACTCTTCTAGCAGCCCCTCTGCCTCTTCCCTCTTTCCCAACATCCTCCCCACCCACACCCCAGCCACTCACCAGTTCTTTCTTATTCTGGTTCTTCTTCTGAGAACTTTTCAGCAGCATGTTGAGGATGGGTGGCATGAGTGAAAGAGTGAACGAGGGGAGGGAGCGGGGCCTCCTGATCAGCGGGTATAGGAAGTCATGTTAAATTTCACTATCTGGTATAGCCATACCCACCCCTGTTCTATAAGCTTGAATCTGGAGCACTGGATGTAGGACACAGTCCATTTCTTGGTTGCCTTTGTTATATTTGTGTTATATTTGTGCTGAGAAATAAATAAAGGGAGACTACTAGTCTTCCACAGATAATGGAAGCTGTTAGCTTCCTCCCATAATTGGGGCATACCAGGGGTTGTGATACTAAATATATACCTTCCTCCCTGGCTTCAGCTGATAAGGAGGAGGACCTTGTGGCTCAGTGGTTAACACATCTGCTTAAGATGTAGCACAGCACAGGTTCAAATCCCAGTAAGGGTATGGCTAGCTGATGAGAGCTAAATAGCTTGAAATAGATCTACTAGTCTCCCTTTATTTATTTATCAGCACAAATATAACTAACATACATACATACATACATACATACATACATACATACATACATACATACATATAGAGAGAGAGTTACTATGGGATGTATCCATGTGTGTGTATGTATTTGTAAAGGGTGGACAAATCAATCTTCTAAAATAATAAAAACATAATTAAATAAGTTGAGAAATAGCTTAAATGGCAAATCAGTCATTTTGCTCACAAGCAATCACTTGCTGCAGTTTGAAAGCTGGCTTAATTCTCATTACAGAGAGCCCATTCCCCCAACCTTCCCCACTACAATTAAGAGAGCAGTTGGTAAGTGAGAAAGAAAACACAACTGATGAATCTACTAAGATGTATCCTTTACTAGTTCCACGTGAAAACAGTAAGGACCAGATTTCTTGCAAACCTTGTTACTGAGGTAGATTAGATCTTGGCTATCGGAACTGCTCAAATTATGCTGGCATACTTTTCTGCCAAATCAGACACTGGAGGAAAGTCTTTTAATTCGGCCGTCTTGCTGTGCCTATTATAAATGTTGTCACTTGTTATCTTGCTATTGACTGATCAGCTGTTGGTTAATGGGTCTGGGAACAAATTTTACATACATTTGTAATTAGTTGCAGGAGATTATTTTTTTTTGCCTGCCTTTCTTGTAGGAAGACAAATGTTTTAATTTAGTCGTTTTAATTGGTTATGAAAGTTTGCTTTTAAATGGTAAAAATTTTAAACACAACACAATAACCCTATTCTTCTCCTTTGGTAGTTTTAAAAAAATATATACAACATAATTATATTCTATTCAAACTTCCCAATAAATATCTCTGATTATTGGTTCTGACCATCCTTGTCCCCAAACTCTCTATTAGTGCTACAAAGAAAAAAAAATAAGAAGTGTAAAGAGGAAACCAGATTCTAAAGAAAACACTAGCTAGATCAGTGTTTCTCAACCTTGTCAACTTGAAGATGTCTGGACTTCAACTCCCAGAATTCCCCAGCCAGCATTCGCTGGCTGGGGAATTCTGGGAGTTGAAGTCCAAACATCTTCAAGTTGACAAGGTTGAGAAACACTGAGCTAGATATTTACTCTTCTCTAGTAACAACAGTATAGATATTCAAGACAATATTCATGTGCAAATAATCAGGATCAGCATCTGTTTGCATTCAACAACTGCCCAAGAAATCCAGAGATGATGAGCAAAGGTGCTTGTCAGTTAATTCTTTAAGTCTTGGGAACCCAGATCATAACTGGAAGTGACTCAGAGAAGTGCCTCCTCAGTTCACTGGAGTATAAGAAGAAGGGGAGGTGCAACCCAATAAGACTTGCAAGATTCTGTTATTATAGCCAATCTCATTAAAGTATAGTTCTACTTTTTTTTCTGTGGAGCTGATTTCTTGTTCTGAAATCAATTTACCTTGTAGGCTGTCAAATGCCTGAACACAAATATAAAACTTGTAGTCAGATGCCTGGCCTAAAAAAAATTGTCAATCCATAAAGAAGAGTGATCCAATAATCCATATCCTAAACATCCCACAGTGAGATTGGTGGCAAACAGAAGGAAGGAAGGAAGGAGGGAAGGAAGGAAGGAAGGAAGGAAGGAAGGAAGGAAGGAAGGAAGGAAGGAAGGAAGGAAGGAAGGAAGGAAGGAAGGAAGGAAGGCAGGCAGGCAGGAAGGCAGGCAGGCAGGCCGGAAGGAAGGAAGGAGGGAGGGAGGGAGGGAGGGAGGGAAGGAAGGAAGGAAGGAAGGAAGGAAGGAAGGAAGGAAGGAAGGAAGGAAGGAAGGAAGGAAGGAAGGAAGTCATAAAACAAAAGGCAAAGGACATCCAGGATGAGTTTTCTGGAGAAAAAAACCTGTTGGCACATGTACTATAGTTTTTCATAATCAAGGGAATATTTCCAACTATCAGAGAGCCAGTATGATTAATTAAGGTGCTGAGCTAGGAATGGGGAAACCCATGCTTAATGCTTTCTTTGATTTGAACATTGGCTGATTAACCTTGGACAAGTCACTCCCTCTCAGTGCTACTCAAGATCAAGGTACCAGCGGGTTGAAAAACAACAAAAATCCTTGTTGTTGTGCATTGATAGCTTTTTTGTAAGAAGTAGATAAACACAGCTTGAAACCAAACAGAATCTGCAACTGAAACGGTCAAATGCTAAGTCCTAAGAAGAAGGAAAAGGCAAAATGTTTCTGAAAAACCTTGCCAAGACATCTGCAGGGACTTGTGCAGGCATTGTCTGATCATCAGACATGATTGAATGGAAAGAAAAGATAACCAATTACTTGGTGGTGGAGAGGTCATAGGGACAATTATGTTGGGCTGCACCCCATGGGTCATCAATAGCACTACCCAACAATACAGTTTTATTGCTTGAAAGAGCAACACTTTCCCTTTCCCCCAGTTCGTTGAAAATATCAATTAAATAGTTTCGCTGGCTGGGGTTTTTCTCTATCTTCTTTTTAGATCTTTGACCTGTACTGTGACTCACTTCCTTTGTTCAACTGCCACCTGCAATTTAATCAACATGTAGCCCATTAACTCTCTTCCTTGTCATCCTCCAATCTGAGTTTCAGGCAGATCAAGAGCTTGGCTGGAGGGCAGGATGATGAAATCATCACTTTGGCCAAATAGCAGCAAGCAATATTTACTGGCTCAGTTTGAGTTCCCGGTAAAGCACTGTTGACAACATTGTTTCCAGAATCTCATTAAACCGAAACCCCCAAAGAGCTGAACAATGAAGAAAACCTCCAGAGTCCATTATAGGCCAGTAATGTCATTTTGTCATGAATTTACTGGCTTGAACACACCTTAGAAACATATGCTAGAGTTGGTGTCCGGCGCACAATCAATTAGGCTTCATGTTTTGAAAGCAATCAGCTATTCCCACATCTCTCTTTCTTGCTCCTGGTTTTTCAGGGAGAAGTTGTGTCAAGGCCGGAGAGTTTGAAAGACATATTTCAAAATCAGCCCTGGCATCAATTGTTTTTGATTAACTCAAATCTGCCTAGGGTTCTTATTGACCAGTAGCACTTTCTGCTTGTGAGTTTAGTCTCTGAAAAAGGAGTATTTGCCCAGATTACAAATTAATTCAGAAATCCAGCTGAACACAAGTATAAGCACTGACCTAGCTACTATTCTGGACTCCTGGGTGGGTGTTTTAAATATTTAAGTAATTATTGCTGTTTGATTGGGAACAATAATTCAGGGTCATAGCCCAAAAGAGAAAGGACTGTGGTAATGCTGGAGCATTTGTTTTTAAAATAAGATAAATATTATCCCATGGCTTGCTTACTGTTCAATACAGATAGAGAGTCTATATTTTTCCAAATATTATGGACCAACTATGTTAGCAATTTAAGTAAGGCTGTTGGAAAATGTAGTGAGAAATATCAAAAGGGTCTCAAGTTTCTATTACATTTTATAGCTTACCAAAAGAAGCTTTTGGAAAAGATCAGGAATGTAAATTTTGGTCTTTTTTGCTTCCAATATTTTAAACCAGTGGTGTCCAACCTTGGCAACTTTAAGACCTGTGGACTTTCAAAACATGAAGCCTAATTGATTGTGCACCGGACACCATTCTCAGAGTTGAAGTCCACAAGTCTTAAAGTTGCCAAGGTTGGAGACCACTGGTTTAAACTACTAGTAATGCTTTTGGAACGTAAATCTCATGACATTATGTGGACCATTACATCTAAAAGTATTGCACTGAAAGAGTTAACACAAGTATAGAAATGATCTCCATCATGTTTGAAGAGAACCTTGACATCTAACAAGTTGTGGGCTCTCCACAATGTACCTGCAGGTGGCTTTTAAGGACTATATGGGCAGGAAATATTCTTCCTAATCTAACAGTATTGCACTGAAAGAGTTAACAGAAGTATAGAAAGGAACATAGTACAAAGGGAATTGAAGCAATTATGTTCTGTGCAGTATTAAACTCACTTCTCTTTGTTTTTCCTCCATGTCTTACAACTTATCCTTGATTTATTTTTGTGTTGCCTGACAAGATATTTTATGTCCTTGTTTTTTTTGGGGGGGTGGGTTTCTGGCAATCCTCTGTCCACTATTAGCTGTTAGAGAAAGCACCTATTTTCTACATATTCTATCATTATTTCTTCCTCAGTTGTTACTACTGTATATTACCATATGGGAACCTCACATCCCCAACAAGATTGCCATTTGAAGAACGTAAGTTTCATCTGAGTCCAGCATCTTGTTTCTCACAGTGACCAACTAGATATCTTTTTTTTTGGGGGGGGGGGTTGCTTGTATTGATTTTCTTCTTATTGGTGTTTGGAGGCATGTTGCATGGATCCCAAATAAAACATTAAATCTCTAGGACTAATAGCTATTGATAGATCTTTCTTCCATGAATTTTACTCCAGTCCTCTTTTAACACAAAGTTAATGGATGTTGCTATGTCTTGTGGTAATGAATTCCATAGGTTTTTATGTACTGCATGAAGATGTTTTTTTTTAACTGTTCTAAATCACTCTTCAGTGAGTTTCATTGAACAAGCCCTGTTCCTAGAGACTGGAGGAAGAAAACCATCTCTGCTTTTCCCACACCATGCATGATTTGCTACACCTTGGTTATGTCTCCTTCAGCAACTTTTCTTCTAAGCTAGAGTTCAAAATGTGATAGCGTTTTTCTTGTAAATCATATATTTGAGCCTCTGATCATTTTGATTACTGTCCTCTGCACTCCCCCCCCCCCCAACTTTATTATAGTCCTTTTCAACTATTTTGAGCAGAAATGTACATGACTTTCCAGATGGGGTAGACTCTAGATTTCTACATGGGCATCACAGATATTGGCAGTTTAATTTTTAAATTAAATTAAATATTCTCCAACATAGATTTTTTTTTCTTTTTCATAGTTGCCCCACTCTGAGTCAACTTCTTCACTGAATTCCTTTCCATGCTAGCAGAACAGACTCCATCACTGTACATATTATTATTCTATGGATTTTTGCCCCAATGTGCATTTCTTTATTTAAGCTGTATTTGGGAATTACCTAACCATTCATTCAGCCTGAAGAACTTCTTTTGCAACTGTTTGGAATCACTTTATTTTTTATATTTTGAAGTGTTTGCTATTATTTGCAAACCTAATTAGGTTACTGCTTCTCCCTTCACCTACTAACTCTTCAAAACATGGATACCTGTTGTGGCCCAGCAGGAGCCGTTGGAGCTGCCACCAGACTCCAACAGAGAGGGCCCCTGTGAGTTGGCTCTGGATGATGTGGAGGACCCTGGACAGGGTTCCGACTCAAAGCAGAGCGCAGAGAGGCTGGATGGCCACCAGGAGGTGCCTGAGCATTGGAGCAGTGGGGAGGAGCCAAGGGAGTTGTTCCTGGATGCCCGGCACTGAAAGGCTGATAGGCGTAAGGAACAGTTGTGCAGTTACAGGAGATAATTGCACTCAGCTGGTGGTAATTAGGCTCCTCTCAAGACTATAAGAGGACTGCTTGTACACACACCCTGTTGCAAGAGTCAACGCATTGACTAAAAGTTGGAGAACTTTTGTGGCTAGCTTGGCAGGCTGGATTGCAGCCAAGGCTTGTCTGTGCTGGTTTGCTGCCAAGGACCTGTCTGTCTGCTAATAAATTCCTTAAAGTATCTTTGGCTCGCCGTGCTTTGGTGTGGGACGAGAATGGAGAATATTTATAGCTCAGGGTTGACATGAGGGTTGGTGCTCTCTGAGCTTGCTTGTTTTCTTGAAGACATTTAATTACTCTAGCTAGGTAACATCAATAGCTCAAGAAAACAAAGAGCACCAAGGAACCCTCAGTTGGATACCTGTTTCTTATCACTTCACATTCACTTACCAACTGTGGCAAGAAAGGATGTAAAATGGGGCAAAATTCACTTAACACATGTTTTACTTAACAATAGAAATTTTGGGTTCATTTGCAGCTGTAAGTCGAGAATCACCTGTAAAGTTTTTCATTTGGAAATAACTATGTCACAACTAAGCACTCTAAACCTGTGATGGCGGACCAATGTCACACATGCCTGAAGTGGCACGTAGAACCATCTCTCCAGTCATGCCAGCCGTCACCCGTTGCTCTTCTGGGTTCTGGTGTGCACATGTGCGCTAGCCAGCTGGTCTTCACGCATGCATGCATGCCAGAAACAGGAAAACCATTGACCGGGACGCATACGCATACCAGAAACTGGAAGCTTAGCTTTCTGGCATGTGCATGCGCGCTGGAGAACTGCTCTTCTAGTTTCTGGTGCTCCCCCTGCGCACGCTTCCGTTTTTGCACTGGGGGCTGAAAAGGTTTCCCAACACTGCTCTAAACCTTTCACCTTGGCTCTGTGACTTACAATATTGGCATAGAAAAAAATAAATCCATTGTGTACTTTTGCAAATGTTGCTATTATGCGTGCTCTTCTCCTTGACTTGTTGCCTCATTTCCATTTTCTGTTCGTCATGCCCACCCATTAACCTGTTTCAATATTAGCTGTATATTATTTTCTGAGCAATCCACTCTCTTCTTAACTGAACGTTCCCAGAACGTGTCAACTTTCCCCTAGACATCATTTTAATAGTTATTGGGCTACCTTTTTGGTGGGGTGTTTTCCCCCCAAATAACCTGGGTCCATTTCTGATGTACAAATTTGGCTGGTTCCAAAAATATTCCCCAGCACTTAACAAATGTAACTCTTATGCTTGGCATAATAATCATCTCATCATACAATGAGGTGCTGATTTTGGCTTCAGGAACTGGCCAATTATATTTGCTTTTTTTTAGCAGATTTTTTAATTATTTTTCCCTTCTACAGCACCTTACAGTCATTACATCAACATTGTAATGTCATCATATCTGTACATGTATATATTTCACTTCTATATTTACACGCCTTTATATACAGTTCTATATATATATATATATATATTTATATATAGTTTTTTGGCTTAATTAATTTTATTCTTGTTTTGCAGCCATTTGTACCAATTGTTCCAAATTTCATAATATTCCGACTCTTCTTTATCTTTTAATTTCAGTGTTAATTTGTCCATCTCTGCACAATTCAAAGGTTTTTTTTTATCACTAATACATCCGAGGGGGTATTATTTTGTTTCCAGCATTGGGCAAATGCTATTCTAGCTGTAGTTAGCAGATGTGTTAATATGTACTTAATTTTCTTTGTATATTTCCCTTTGATTATTCCCAGTAGAAAGATTTCGGGTTTGTATTTATATTATATATTTATTGTAATTATATTTTCTAATGTATTTTTTTAAAATGCCTTTCAAAAGTATATTTATTTTATTACTTTAATATACAAAGGAATATTAAAGAATATTTTAAAATTACAAAGGAAAAGGAAACTAAAAAACCATAAGGGATACCAAAAGAAGCAGAAATAAGGAAAAACAAAAACATATACCTATGTACATACACATTTATTCATCTCCTCCCCAAAACTATATTTTTAAAAAGAGTTCAATTTTTAAACACACCATTACATTTGTTCATTCCATTGCATGGATGTATAGCTATATGTATGGACATATTGGTGATCCAAGATTATAAATCAGGAATCACAGTCTTTCCAATGTTGAAGAATAATAACATTTTTGCTGAGAAGTACTATACCCGTGTATAGTTCTTCATAAAGAAATAAATTCTAAAATTTTGATATAAAACCCTAAAACGCAGTCATGTTGCAAAGAGTAAGGGAAGATGACCTTGATGGAAATGTGTAAGAATTATCTCTTAGGCAAAAGGTGCAGAAACCTTTTTAAAAAATCTACGATAAAATAGCATTTGGGGGGCAGATTATTGGGGGCAATATATGCTGTTTCTGTAAACCGCTTAGAGACGCTGTAAAGCACTGTGAAGCGGTATATAAGTCTAAGTGCTATTCCTCTTTGGAAGTGGTTAGTCATAGTTCAGGGAATGCAGTTAGTTTTCTGGATTCACTGGAGTAGGAGAAGGTGGTAAAGATATTGCAGACTTGTGAGATTCTCTTATTATAACCATTCTCAATAAAAGTACTTTTAAGCTTTCCCATTGGGTTGATTTCCTGATCAGTTTCACTTGTCCGGCTGATACATATATTTTATCTTTATTGAACTGTATAGCACCAGATTGACAACATGTGAATATTAAACCAAAACTAGGGAATATTAGCAGGGGTGAAATTCAGCAGGTTCCAGAGAACTGATAGCGGAAATTTTGAGTAGTTTTGAGAACCGGCAAATACCACCTCTGGCTGGCTCCAGAGTGGTGTGGGAATTGAGATTTTGCAGTATCCTTTCCCTGGAGTGGGGTGGGAATTGAGATTTTGCAGTATCCTTCCCCTGCCATACCCACCAAGTCACGCCAGCAGAACTGGTAATAAAAACATTTGAATTTCACCACTAAATATTAAACAACCCCATGTCATATGAGCGAATATCTCTTCTTTCCTTCTTCCAACAGAATGTTGCTGGCAGTCATCCCTTTCAAAACATTATCAGTGTCCAATAAATGTGAAACATTTTGTTGTTGAATTAGACTGAATTTGCAAAATGTTCTTTAAAAAAGGATAAAGTTTACTCCTCAGTTATTTTTGTTAGGTATAATTACCGACTGTACAGCGGTAGAGATTAACTTGATTTTGCACTTAATAACGGCAGCAAGACTGTTGGTGGCGCAATACTGGAAGAAGGAAGACTTGCCTACAATTCAAGAATGGACATTGAAAGTAACAAATTTAGCCGAGATGGCTAAAATATCTGCATATCTTAAGGACCACTCAAATGAGAGATATAAACAAGATTGGAAAAAATGGATTGATTATATACAAAATAAATATGGGACTAAGAAGTTCCAGATAGCTTATGCTTAAGATCAGGAATGATTTAAATTGTTTAAAGTTAGTTTAGCAAGGAGGAGCTAAGTTCAATGTAAAGATGTTATAAACCTCTTATTCTTTTATCCAATATATTTTAGACTGTGTTTGTTAAAAATCTATACCGTGTACGGGTTCTGGGAAGTCGGGGGGGAAGGTTGTGGGGGGTGGGGGGAGGGGGGAGGGATATATATTAGGCTTGACGAGATGTGTTAGATTTTAGTGTAATTTGATCCCACATGTATATTGTTTTTTCCCCTTATATTTTCATTACTATTATTATTACTATTTTTTTTCTGTAAAACTAGGATATGTTAAGCATATTGACATGTAGCGGAAATACACCGAATTAGACTGAATTATCATCGGTATGATGAGGATGCCCGGCCATACATCTCTGCCTCTGATAAGCTAAGTATTGCTATTGTTGTCTTTTCTCAGTGCCTGAAGGCTATGGGGGTCTCAATCTATGGGGCTTTGCAATCTTATTTAGCTAATCACTATGACATCATTTCAATTCAACAAGTGGAGATACAAGTTATCAGTGGGAAATCTTTCTTATTTTTTTTTACTGTTCTTTTCTTAGTATTTCTCCATGAATAGGACATTCCATTTTTATTTTCCTCTGCAGTTGGAAATGTGTGTGTGTCTCTCTGTGTGTATGTCTCTGTGTATCTGTGTATGTATACATAGATGTATATACGCATATATGTCTGTGTATCGCTGTCTGTCTATCATGACTCTCTTGTATCTTGGATGTAGTGAATTTGAAAAACCTAGAAGTCACAATTTATGCATGAAAAGCTGAGAGGGATATTAATCATAGAGGTTGTTTACAAAGCAGCAGAAAAGGCCCACTTCAAGAAAACAAGCATCTTGTTAGTCTATACGCATGAGTGGCAGAATGAGATGGACTAGAAAATGCTGCCTTGATGAACCTTATGGCATATAATGGAAGGCGAGACAATTGGGAAGACATTTTTAGTTTGCCATAAAGCATAATAATCATCTTCGGGTATAATAATCATCTTTCGGTCTAATTTACCTTGCTTTGTTATAAGATAAAATTACAATGGGAAGTGGGAAACATGGATGTCAGCTGGATTTTCTAAAAGGAAGGAGATATTAAAATTAAAAAATATATATAATGTATATTTCAATCTTGGTGTTATCTGGGAACAATTCATAATTTTGTAATGCAGTTTCTAAAATAGCTCCCTCAGAATAAAGCATGCAAGAAGATTAAAAGGTCCCTCTGGTACTATGATTCTAGAGGACACTTATTAACTTTGCCCAAAGCAGATAACTTGTTAAATAACCTTATCCCTTCCACATCAACAGTTTTTAAGTGTCACTGACAATAGAACTAGTGGGCTGTGTGCTACAGATAAATGATGACTGCCAATGGACACAATCTTTGCCTCAGATGCTGATGAAGATGAATTCCTCTGAGGAGGCTTTTAACAAAAATGGGAGAAAGATTCAATTAATTCTCTGTTTGCCATCTTTTCAGGAAATATATCTTCAGGTCTAAATTTCTTCTTCTTTCCCCAATTAACTACAGTTGTTGAGAAGAACCCTGGATAATTATGAGGAGGTAGCGTCCAAATCATACAGCCTTGCAGCGCATCAGTGAAACTCATCTAGAGAATAAGCGTTTTGAAGATTGTGGCTGGAAGATTACACTTTAACCTTGAAACCTTCTAAATTGGTGCTTAAAGAATGATACATACATGCCATGCTTTAAAAAAAAAAAGCATTAAGCAAAGTGATTTCTTCGGTACACAGTGAATGTAAATTTTAATCTTCAGCTACATATTCTTTCCTTGTGCGCTGCTTTTAAAATCTCTGAAATACAAGCTTCCAGTGTGATCTGAGGATATGACTCATTTACTTTTAAAAGTACTCCCCTTTCCACCTTTTTGGTCTTTTATTGTATTCTGCAGCCAAATCCCAGCTATAAATACATTTATAGTTTCCCTTTCTTTTCATTCTGGAACTTGTAAATAACAGAATCTTTGAGGTCACCAGGACAACTCTTGTTGCAAACTTCCTGTTTCACAATGTGGAACATTCAGGCAAAAGGGGATGTAGTAAATTTGAGTTACCTCAACTTAAGCAGCTGCCAAAAAAGGCAACACAATTCTAGGCTGCCTAAACACAGGGATAGAATCAAGATCATGTGAAGTGTTAATACCACTTTATAATGCCTTGGTAAGGCCACACTTGGAATACTGCATTCAGTTTTGGTCACTACAATGTAGAAAAGATGTGGAGACTCTAGAAAGAGTGCAGAGATGAGCAACAAAGATAATTAGGGGACTGGAGGCTAAAACATATGAAGAACAGTTGCAGGAACTGGGTATGTCTAGTTTAATGAAAAGAAGGACTAGCAATAGCAATAGCAATAGCAATAGCAGTTAGACTTATAGAGCTTTCAGCCCTCTCTAAGCGGTTTACAGAGTCAGCATATTGCCCCCAACAACAATCCGGCTCCTCATTTTACCCACCTCGGAAGGATGGAAGGCTGAGTCAACCCTGAGCCGGTGAGATTTGAACAGCCAAACTGCAGTCAGCTGAAGTAGCCTGCAGTGCTGCATTTAACCACTGTGCCACCTTGGGGTGGCATGATAGCAGTGTTCTGATATCTCAGAGGTTGCCACAAAGAAGTGGAAGTCAAATTATTCTCCAAAGCACCTGAGGGTAGGACAAGAAGCAATGGAAACTAATCAAGGAGAGAAGCAACCTAGAACTAAGGAGAAATTTCCTGACAGTTAGAACAATCAATCAGTGGAACAACTTGCCTACAGAAGTTGTAAATGCTCCAACACTGGTTTTTAAGAAGATGTTAGATAACTATTTGTCTGAAGTGGTGTAGGGTTTCCTGCCTAAGCAGGGGTTTGGACTAGAAAACCTTCCAACTCTGTTATTCTATTCTATTCTAAATTATATTGAAGCGGTGGCTCTCTATGTTGGCTCTCTACCTACTGACTTTGGATCTGACATAGTACTATTTAGGATTGGTATGTGAACAGATTCTTGATGTGTGTGTGTGCCTTTAAGTCAGTGTTGACTCCTGGTGACTGCCTGGACAAGTTGCTGCAATTTTCTTGCCAACATTTCAGCTGTGGTTCACTCTTACCTGATTCTTGGTTAATAGCCTATGCCATCTAGCGGTTTTTCGTTTCAGGTGGGACTAGAATTCAGAGTTTCCTGGTTTTGACTGCAATGCCTTTAACCACTGCACCAAACTGGATCTCAGTACAATAATGTACTCACATAAAAAGACCTGTGTTTGAGCTATGTTCAGTAGATTTTATACATACAGATCAGTGGTGGGTTCTGGATCTTGTTGCAACTGGTATGGTGCAATGGGACCAGCGTCCACCACATGCATGCGTGCAGCACATGTGCAGCGTGCATGCTTACTTACTGCCTGTGATGCTCCACGGTGCTCCAGCTGCTTGGTGGAGCATTGTGCAGGCACCGTATGATCCATGTATGGAAGCCCTGATGAAATACTGGTAAGGAGAAAGAAATACTGGTAAGGAGGACGGGTGAGCGGGTGGGCCCTCTGGAGCACCATACTGGAACTGTACCTGGTGCTCCCAGAAGGTACCAGTATGCCCGTACCGGGGCGTACCGTCGTATCCCATCACTGATACAGATCTAATGCATAGAGATATAGTATGAATGAAGGGAAGTATATGTGTCCCAGGATAATGTTATAGGATCCAATGAGTCGGACACTAGGACCAGAAGTTTAATCTTCTGAGCTTTCTGACTCATGCTGCAGTCCATCCTCAGTGAACTTCTCTATACCGCAGTGTTTCTCAACCTTGGCAACTTGAAGATGTCTGGACTTCAACTCCCAGAATTCCCCAGCCAGCAATGCTGGCTGGGGAATTCTGGGAGTTGAAGTCCAGACATCTTCAAGTTGCCAAGGTTGAGAAACACTGCTCTACCGGAATGTGTGCTTTGGGCTGCTCTATGCATCATATTTATGCAGTTCTTGATTTGGTGTGGCTTTCTGTCGGTTGATTGGTGTGTTGATGGATGACTATTGGCTGTTGTTTCCTTGTGCTGCCAAGTCCACAGCTCCTAAGTAACTGATAAGCTGGTGGGAACTCAGCACTCCTGATTCCCAAGCTTCAATAATTTGTCTGGTTATTTTTGTATCTGCTCAGCCAACAATCTTAGTAGCTATGAAATTGAATGTATATCTTTATTCATTGCAATGTGAGGCTACAAACAAGTTCGAGATACCTTATGTCTTGTACAGAAAAATGGCTATCCTCCTATTTAAATAGGAGAAAAGTATGCATGAACCTCTACTTCAGAGATATTTTAAATGCATAGCTCTCTTTCATCCAATTTGTTGTTAACAAAGTATATAATATGTTCATTAAACTTATTAAAAAAACAATGGTAAATAAGATATTAATTTTCCCCAAAACTGTAAGAATTTTTTTACACATACGTACATTTGTCTGTTTATATGACAAATTTAGATTTCTTAATACTGCCAGCTTAGTTAAAGTAAAAGATTGTTCTATAAAAACTATCAGTGGGATCCTTCCTTAAATTTCACATTGACCTCAAAGGTTTAGTAGCTATTCAAAAGGGGGAAAAGGATTTTTGCCTACTTTATTCCTGCGATGCCTATTAGTGCAGAGAATCGTTTCAGTTGGATTCTGAGACTCTTCCATTGTTTTCACCCCTTTCTCATTTATCTGAATTCCATTTCCTCTACTTTGGCTCTCTCTTGAATTTCATCTTGTTTATACTGTTTGTTACATCTACTTTTTGAGCTGGCAAGCAAAATTACACTTGCGTTTTGCAGATCAGCCCATTAACCATCTGTATATATTCTGTTTAAGAAGGGGACTGTGGCTGGTTTACACATCACATTAAGCCATAATGGTGGATTTGGGTTTAACACATTGTGTTATTCCAAATCATTCCAGTTTGAAAGCCATAGTGTTTCCTGGAATCAGCCAATTATGAGATACTCAATAAATCATGATAAAGCCAATGTGGGATTGGCCATTTTTTGGTGCCAACTCTAATCATTTGAGAGGCTTGCAAAGTGGGTGGGGATTCATCAGAGATGAAACCAGATAAGATTAGGGGGGAAATTTTGGAGTTTTTCTTTTTTTTTTAAGTTGTGAAATGGTTAGTGTTAGGTAAGCTCCCCATTGGGAGAGGGAGTGCGTTCAGAGAAGCGTGAGAGTTGTGTTGGAGAACACACAAACCAGCATACAGAGACACTGTAGTTTAAATAGGCTTTTACTTTCATGAAAATAGAGGTATCAGAGTCCATCAAACAGTCCAAGTTATACACGGATAAGGCAGTCAGTCATCAATGTCTTTCAGTTAAGGGATAATCCAAATAACACAGTCCATAACCATACAAACAGTCTGGTACTCAAAGTTTGCTAGCAGTTGCAAAACTTACAATAGCTCACGGCACTCTCTAATAGCCAGCTTCCAAAACACTCAGATCAGATCAGCCCAGCATCTAACAAACAGAGAGCTAACAGTCATTCTGGCTCCCTCTTATGGCCGATTGAGGAAACCAGCAACCAATCACATTTTACAGTATGATTTAAAGAAACAGGTATTGCATTGTTACATGATTTATATATTGCCAACCCAACTGTTAGATTATATTCCTAACAGGTAGTGTAAGTTTACATTACAGCTTTCATCCATACTCCCCCACTCCGGAAAACACAGTGGGAAACCCAGTGACTGGTTTTCAGAAATCTCTCTTTGAGAAGAGGTGTGAAGGCCTCAGAAGGGGGATGTCAGGCCTAGCATCATCTTGAAAACAACCTCTGCTGAACTATGTTCCAGTCAGAGATGGGTTGCTTCTGGTTTGGCCCGGTTCGGCCAAATGGGTAGTGGTGATTTGGCCTGGGTTGCAGAACCAGCAGTGACCCAGGCTGGCCACACATCCTAACCAGTTGGGATGGTGGTCTCTCATCCTACCTGAGAGACCGCCTCCTGCCATTTACCTCCCAAAGACCGATAAGATCACACAGATTGGGCCTCCTCCAGGTACCATCGGATGGTCAATGTTGGCTGGAGGCCCCCTGGGGGAGGGCCTTCTCTGTTGCTGCCCCGGCCCTATGGAATGATCTCCCCGTTGAGATCCGGACCCTCACTACTCTTCCGGCCTTCTGTAAAGCCACTAAGACCTGGCTGTTCCGGCAGGCCTGAGGCTGTTGATTAGCATCCAGCCCCACTTTAAGTAGTATGTATGTTGTGGAATTTTAAACACTTGTATTTCTATTTTAATTTTTATATATCCCCTTGTTTATCCGTAAGCCGCCCAGAGTCCCTAGGGAGTGGGCAGCATACAAATGTCAATAAACTTCCAAACTTCCAAACTTTTCCCACTCTCTTCTGCTGTTGCTGGCATGTTTATGTGCACACACAGAACAATTAACAGTCAACTGTGCATGCGCAGAAATGCATGGCAGGTGCGCGCATGAGCAAAGTGCAGACAAAGCGAACCGGTACCAGTCAGTACAGGAACACACCCCTGGTTCCAATATCTAAGGGGCTGGCACAGAGAGGAAGGGATTGACCTATTCTCCAAAGCACTGAAGGAAAGACAAGCAGTAATGGATGGAAACTAACCAAAGAGAGAACTAACCTAGAACTAAGGAGAAATTTCCTAACAGTTAGATCAGTGTTTCTCAACCTTGGCAACTTGAAGATGTCCGGACTTCAACTCCCAGAATTCCCCAGCCAGCGAATGCATTCACTGGCTGGGGAATTCTGGGAGTTGAAGTCCGGACATCTTCAAGTTGCCAAGGTTGAGAAACACTGAGTTAGATTAATCAGTGGAACAGTAACTTGCTTCCAGAAGCTGTGGGTGCTGCATCACTGAAGGTTTTTAAGGAGATATTTTTTCTGAAATGGTATGAGGTCTCCTGCTTGAGTAGGGGTTGGACTTGAAGACCTCCAATATCCCTTCAAATTCTGTTATTCTGCCATGAGATGCCTTTCCAATTGAGGAACTTCATAGTAATCACCAAACATAATTAGTCACAATGATCCCAAAAGATCATTGTGGGGCATTGAACCATCATTTATTAGGGATGTTCAGGATTAAAAAAGAAGTACAACGTTTGAATGATATTTTAAACTGAAGAAACCCTTGAAAGGGCTTTGTGAAGCAACGCCCCTCCCTCCATTAGAAAAATAAATTGTGTTGTCTTTCCACCCCAACAAAGGCCAAAGGGGCCCATAGAGGGGGAAAGAGTTGCCATTATAACCTGACAAGGTGTGGGAAGCACTGCTTGAGGTTTTGCTGCCAATTCACAGAGGCTGATAACTCAACTGGAAACCCAAAAGGAACTTGAGCAAAATCCACTTAGGAGATATGGTGCCATCAAATTGTACAAAAACCAGTTCTTGCTCTTTTCCGTCTGAACACTGGAGTGACCATTCTCACAGAGTAACCTATGAAAATGAGGCACCATCAGAGGTGGGTTCCTACCAGTTCGCACCTATTCGGTAGAACCAGTTCGTCAAATCTACCGAACCGGTTAGAAGAGGTTCCACCAGTGGACCCGGAAAGCAGGCCACACCTACAGAAGAGGTTCCAAAATTTTTTGAAACCCACCACTGGTCCTTGGATATGATTATTCTACACTATCATGCTCCTATTTATAAAGCTCAGTGCCTCTGTGAAAGGTAAGGATGACTACTGCGTTTGTGGTGCAATCAGAACATTGCGTGTGTTGAAGTTGTTTTAACGCAAACCAAAGATGCCTTTTAAAAAACAAGTTTACATCCTATTCTTATGCATGCCAGTGCTGTGTGTGAGGTAATTTAAGGTGGTTCTGACAAGTGTCGTCGGCATCTTCATATCCGGTCACATGGGCGGCAAGCCACTCCCATACGGTCACATGGGCGGCAAGCCACTCCCACAAAGGAGGCCACGCCCACAGAGTAGGTTCGAACAATTTTTGAAACCCACCACTGGGCACCATCATCAATGTCATCTGACTAAGAAGTACATTTTCAGGATGAAGACATGGAAGTGGAAAAAGAATACAACACAGAGAAGCATATTTCTCAGATCAGTTTGATGCTTGGTTAAAAATAAATCATTTTGAGATAGGGGAATTTTCCAGATGGATTATTTGTTTCAAGAGAGCCCCTACCTCTGAATGCAGTCAGTTATAATGATGACCTTCTTTTCTATTTTCAAAATACATATCTCTACTTAGATAATCACACACACAAAAAGCTGCTTATTGTTTGTAGAAGTATGGAATGATGAACAATTAGCGCGACACAATCAATTAGATGGAGACACAAATTATAATATAAATCCAGTTTTTTAATTATGGAACAAAGGAGGGCAAACTGAAGTAAAAACAAATCACCATTGTGATTCTTTAATGCAGCCATACACGCAAAACTAAAAACTAAACAACGTGAATCTGTTGTTTTATCTGAATTTCCCCCAGTGCAATGAAGATGTGCTGTTAGAAAAGCAACATTAGAGTATTCAATTGAAGAATACTTTCTAAAACTACTATTTTGTCTCTGAGATAATGGCTCTGCAAACAGCTGCATTAGTTTTCATAACTACTGTTAATAATACTTTGCATTTGTTGCATGTATCCCAATTTTGTCAACTGACATACTGAATATGGAACAAATAGAACATTCTTGTCTAGAGGGTAGGGATGAAACAAAAGGCAAGTATTAAAATTACTTAACAGCAAAACCTTTCTAACTGACATAACATTGCATTATTTCTGTTAAAGCATCATGATGCAAATGCCACGACTGTGATTTTCAAGAGTGTCCCTCACTGTCCCCACCATTGTTAACGTGGTGGGCTTTGATAGATCATCAGCTCATTGGCAATCCAGAAAGAATAAATAGTGTCACAGTGACAATGTTCAGTACAGAGTTAGGTAAGCTAACTCTTTTAGGCTTTTAACCCTTGCTTAACTCTGCTCGAGCGATCATAAAAAGCCTAAAGTTAGACTAGATGAGGCATGTCGTTCTCCTGCCTCCTCCTGTAGAGGGTGCTTTTTTTAGAGGTTTAGAACCCAAAGGTGCTTTTTTTTAAGCTTCTGAAAAAGCTGATTGGATGTCGAGCAAAACGTCTTCAAGGAAAAACAAAGTCCAGTTGCCTTTTGAAAAGGAAAAAAAAAAGATCTTTGAGACAACCATGACCTGATGACTGAGAATTTCTTCTTCTGTGTATTAGTTAAGTGAATGGAGACACCCATGATCTACTTGCTGTTTAAGTTGCTGGAGGACTTTGGACCAGATACTCCCTCTCAACTCGTTCCACCTCACAGGGTCATTGTTGTTGTGAAAATAGAAGAAGGAAGAAGTGTTAGGCACATTTGCCACTTTGAGCTACTTGTAAAAATAATAAAGATGGGAATAAATAAATAAATAATAGCAATAACACTTCAGCACAACGCTCAGTGGAGAGTGGAATGCCCCAAGGACAAGATGCCATTCATGTGGTGAAAGACAAGGTTCTCTGCCTCTCAAAATAGAGTAGAATACTCAAAATCATTTCACCAGAAATATTGGGGACTTTATTGAGTCAGACATCAGAGTAACATCATCTTGAAATGCTTCCTTTCGTACCATAGAGAGTGCAAGCAGGGAAATCTTCTCCCGACTCGTTCTCTGAACTAATTCATGCTTTTCCTTTCCCCATTTTCTTTTTTTTAGGGTCACACACCTCACTCCAACTTAAGACCTCTACTTACAGTCTCACATTGAAAAAAAAGGAGGGAGAGACTAATCCCTGTGGCACTCCAATGGGGAGTTTAGATTTTTCGCTGATAACGGATAAGAGCCTGTGGCCTAATGGCTAAGATGTCTGCTTAGTATGTAATATAGCCCAGGTTCAAATCCCAGTAAGGGTATGGCTAGCCGATGAGAGCTAAATAGCTTGAAATAGATCTATACTAGTCTCCCTTTATTTATTTATCAGCACAAATAAAAAACACAAATATAACAAAGGCAACAATAAAAATATTGGGTTTCTGTCATGATGGACTCTTGTGACGAGCCGATTGACAGATGATGGAAGCAGTTAGCTTCCTCCCATAATTGGGGCTTACCAGGGGTTGTAAAAATCTAATAGATACCTTTCACCCTGGCTTCGCTGATAACGGATAAGAGCCTGTGGCCTAATGGCTAAGATGTCTGCCTAGTATGTAATATAGCCCAGGTTCAAATCCCAGTAAGGGTATGGCTAGCAGATGAGAGCTAAATAGCTTGAAATAGATCTATACTAGTCTTCCTTTATTTATTTATCAGCACAAATAAAAACACAAATATAACAAAGGCAACAGTAAAAATATTGGGTTTCTGTCTGGATGGACTCTTGTGACGAGCCTAATGACAGAGAGTGGAAGTGTGACCTTCCTCCCACACTTGGGCATACCAGGGGTTGTGACTTTAAGTATGTGTATATATATATATATATATATATATATATATATATATATATATATATATATATATATATATATATATATATATATATATATATATATATATATATATATATATATATATGGCACATGTGTATAATTATCAATTAAGATGTTAGGCATGTTGTTATCATCTTTATTTTTCTTTGAAGTGTCTTGTATTCCAAATCAAATCACAGTCAAAATCTTTCCACTATCCTAGGAAGTGGAGTGGATTTGCAATAAAACTAGTATCTAGTATTTACCCTGGAAAATGTGTTAGTGTATAGTGCTCTCTCCTCTAATAGAAAGGGGAGAAGTGGACAAAATGCTGTCAAAGAGAAAAACCCTGCAATTTTCTGCTTTTTATTATGGGTCAAATATTCATTCCATTGTAGCATATATGTATACTTATTTTTAGCTGGAGAACCAAGTAGATAATACTGCTATTACAATATTGCTTTATGTTTCAGGAATCATCAACAAAGAATAAAATGTAGTGTAGTGTAATAAAAAAAAGTTGTATGCTATCCAGAGTCACTGTGTATGAGCTGGGTAGCTGTATAAATTTATTTCACAAATAAATTTAATAAATAGATAAAGACATATTCTTATAAACATTTTATAGCACTAGTTTAGCACATTGAAAATAACCTAATTGTTTACTGCTATACTCTACTACAATTCCAGCTTCTCCCTAGCTATTCCCAGAGTAAATCTGTAATAATTGAAATATTTTTTATTGAAATTATGGAAATAGTTGTGTTAGTCTGGCAAGATCCGGTCTATAGACGGAGAACAATAAACTATTGTTTAGTAACTCCGTGTGTCATTGTTGGTCCTTGGGGTCTGAAACACATAGATACACAGCCACGCATGTACCTAGTCTAGTTTAGTCAATTGTTTCACTCTGTCTCTGCTCTCTAAAGCTTGGGTTATTCTTGGCTTCAGTGCCAGGATCAGAGTTGAGTTTTCAGTGTGATGCTGGTGGCGTCAAACCCTCTATCCTTATGTAAGTGGTGAAAGTGTTATCGTCCCTGCTGTCCCGATTCCTGACCTGCCAGCTACTAATGTTGTTACTAAGGTCATCAAAATCTTTAAAGGAGTTCTCACATTCGCCAAGTCCAGAGCAAAAGATGCCCTCAAAATGGCTTCATGAATCAGTGTGGCCCCCTCGTTTCTAAAAGCAAAATGAAAAAAACAAAACCTGCTACATTTTACTTCGTGTCACTGTGAAGTATACAGTGATTCTGGTCATAGCTAGAAGATGCTTCAAAGAGATACACAGTGGTTCGAGGTTCGAGGTTCATTTTATTTATATGCCACCCTATTCCCAGCGGGACTCAGGGCGGCGCACAAACCCAAGGAGGGGAAGGGAAACACAAAAACTACAACAAAAGTACAGGGCATTTAAAACAACCAACAGCCACATGATTCGAGAGGGGAAGGGAACTCATCGACCCCAGGCCTGCCGACACAGCTAGGTTTTAACGGCTTTTCGGAAGGCCTGGAGAGAGGTGAGGGTCCGAATCTCTGCGGGGAGCTTTACAAAGACAAATTACATCACCTCTTTGTCTACTCATGAACTGCGTCATGTAGCCTTTTTGGTGGGAAACACTTTGTTTATACAGGCCAATGCCCCTTCCTGCAGTTCGAGCCTGTCTTGATTCATCTCATCCCATGAACTGAACTGAACTGAACTGACCACATTCTCCAGTAAATGGCCTCCACATTTTTATAAGTCTCTGCTCTTTCTCACTTATATAGCAATAGCAGTTAGACTTATATACCGCTTCATAGGGCTTTCAGCCCTCTCTAAGCAGTTTACAGAGTCAGCATATTGCCCCCAACAACAATCCGGGTCCTCATTTTACCCACCTCGGAAGGATGGAAGGCTGAGTCAACCCTGAGTCGGTGAGATTTGAACAGTCGAACTGCAGAACTGCAGTCAGCTGAAGTAGCCTGCAGTGCTGCATTTAACCACTGCGCCACCTCGGCTCTTATATAAAGAGATTGCAAAGGTTTAACCTTGTTGTATAATGGAGACAGGGGCAACTTGGCCTTTATATTTTTTTTTCCTACTTTTTGAATTGTGAGTGGCCCAGAATCCCTGGGAATTGGGTGGCCTCCAAAGTGTACAAATAAATATATAAACAAACAAACAAACCAGTGCAGAATGGAGTGCCAAGTTGGCCTCCAGTCAGAAACTCTGCCCTCCCCGAGAAAACATCTTGATTAGGATCTGAGTCTATATTGGGCTTTAGTCCAAGCTGGCTGGCTGCCATTTTAGATTATCCCAAATGTCATTTGGAATATTGATGGTGAGTTGAACACTGCATGGAGGGTAATCAGAGATGATAAGGATCTAGTACAAACCAAGCAGCTACTTGGCTGTTATTCAGAAGTGCCACCATATGCATGATTAGAATAGTTTATTTTTTTAATTTGAGAGTTGTTGTAGTGTCACCGAATGATAGAACTGGGAAGGCCCTAAGAGATCATCTTGTCCAATACTAAATGTAGGTTTTATATTATTATTATAGGTATTGGATCTGGGTACTTGAGAGACCGCCTGCTGCCAATTACCTCCCACAGACCCATTAGATCTCACAGGGTTGGCCTCCTCCGGGTGCCATCTATCAGCCAATGCCACCTGGCTATTACCCGGGGGAGGGCCTTCTCTGTGGCAGCTCCGGCCCTCTGGAATGAATTCCCCGCAGGGATTCGGACCCTCACCTCTCTCCAGGCCTTCCGGAAAGCTGTCAAAACCTGGATTTGCCGGCAGGCGTGGGGGTGATGAGTTCCCTCCCCTCTCGACATGTATGGTTGTGCGACTGTTGTTTACTTTTATTATTTGTTTTTTGTTTTTTATGTTCCCCTTTTTCCCCCTTGAATTTTTCGCCGCCCTGAGTCCTCCCGGAGAAGGGCGGCATACAAATAATAAAATTCTATTCTATTCTATTCTATTCTATTCTATTCTATTCTATTCTATTCTATTCTATTCTATTCTATTCTATTCTATTCTATTCTATTCTATTCTATTCTATTATGATTTTAATCCAGAATTTTGAAAGTGCTTCATGGGAATCTCCCTTCATTTTATACCTACAAGAAAAAACTCTGTGAAATAGATTGTTCTGAGAGAGCACGATTGTCCCCAGATCGCTGAGTAAACTAAAGGTCAATTTGAATTTGGGTTTCTCCTGTCTGCCCACCTTAACCACTCTATCACACACTGGTTGGAGATAGGCCCTTCTGAATCCATTAGTGATTGAGACCTGCCAACTCTGAACTCTAAAGGTCATCAGCATCATGTTAACAGTACTTTTAGCAGAATAAATAATGTCTCTTGACTGGTGACAAAAAAGGGTTTTAAAATTGGAGGGAACTGGACATCCAGCCTGCTTAACCTGGCCTTCTCAGTTATATAAATTGATAGGCTGTGTTGAAGACAGTATTCCAGGTTATATTCAGAAAACAGGATGTGCAAAAATGTTTTTTTAATCTGATCTTTAGAGAGATGGTCTGTAAATATATATAACAAATAAAAAAGAGGATAAAGTTTACTCCTCAGTTATTCCTGTTAGGTATAATTGCAGACTGTACAGTTATAGAGACTAATTTGATTTTGAGTTTTACAACGGCAGCAAGACTGTTGGTGGCGCAGTACTGGAAGAAGGAAGAACGGCCTATTATTCAAGAATGGACATTAAAAGTAACAAACTTAGCAGAGATGGCTAAAATATCAGCATACCTCAAGGACCGTTCAGATGAGAAGTACAAGTTGGAATGGAGAAGATGGATTGATTATATTCAGAATAAATATGGGACTAAGAAACTCCAGATAGCTTATGAGTGAATGAGCAAGGAATGATACAACTTGTTTAAAGTCAGCTTTACAAAAGGAGAGTTAAAGTACAAGTGAGGGATGATGCTGTTAGTCTGTTAGTTTATTTTAGAATGTGGTTGTTAATATTTATACCCTGTATTTGCTCTGGGAGGTTGTAGGAGGAGGTTGGTGGGGGAGATGGGTTTGGGGGGGAGGTATATATTTGTAAAACTTTTAAAAAACTTTTAATAAAAAAAAAACAAATAAAAAATGTCGGGCCTTCCACTTGCAAAAATGGTACCATCCAGTGGTGATTTTCGGCTCCCGTTGCTACCGGTACGCTACAACATGAGCCAAGCATGGACCATGAGCACTGTGTACGCATGTGCACCCACTGCCTTCACCGCTCCAGCTGCTCGACAGAGCATTGCACCGTACTTTGCATGTGTGTGTTCAGATGGCTCATTTCCTTCAAATACAGGCAAGGAATGAGGGCGGGCAGGCGGGCGGGCCTTCCGAAGCACCGTTCTGGTACGGTGGCTGCTGCTCCTGGCAGGCACCAGTATCCACATACTGGGGCATACCGCCTGCAACCCACCACAGGTACAGTCTGAAAATAAACTAATTCAGCTATTTACCATTGGTCTAATCCAGGAGTATTTTTTTTCTCATAGCAGGGGTATCAAACTCAAGGCCCAGGGATCTGGTCCATGGGATGCTTAGATCTGGCCCACAAGGCTGCCCTGGAAACAGTGAAGGAGCGACCCGCAGTAACTCCCCAGTGAAAACAGACCTCAGGATGCTGCATGTGACCCTCTCGAGCTCCATTTTCCCTGTCGGAGTGTTGCAGGAGGCCATCACAGCTGAAAACGGAGCCCACGAGTGCCGTGGGCGGCACTCCTAAGCTCTGTTTTCACTGACAGAGGGTTTCAGGAGGCCGTTGCTGCCAAAACAGAGCTCGGGAGCCCGTTTTCACTGGTAGACTGCTCAGGCCACCACTGGCACCCCCAACACGAGTAATGTTGAGTTGGCCATGCCCACCCTCATCATGCCCATCCTTGCCATGATCACCCCGGACCCCTAAGGTCAAACCCAACTCTGATGCGGCCCTTCATGAAATTGAATTTGACACCCCTGTCTCATAGGATGGATTTTATCAAATATTTTGTGAACAACTATTAACCTGTAACTACTCAAACATCAAATATCTGCTTTCTCTCTGTCTCTTTCCTCTTTCCTTTCCTTTATTTTTCTTTGAAAGGAAATGGAAAAATAGAGTGAATGTTTTGTAGGCATAGATATGTCACATGCAATTATGTACACCGCATTTCTCAACTTCTAAAAAACAAAATGTTACATCGATTCTTGCCATGTCAGGAATGAATATGCAACTGACAGATTTACTTAAATGCCAGGGACCAGACTTATTGTAAGTCAGAGTCTTAATGATTGTTCCCTGAGACAAGTTTTTTTTAAAAAAAATCACGTTTCTTGCTGTGACTAGAATAAATATGGTTATTTATTTGGTAAGGCAGCTGAAAATCATAGGAAAAGACAAATATAAACCTGTCCAGGCCAACTTTTTTTCCTTGAAAAATTTGCCAAGAAATTTATTCAAGTCTAATGTATAGCACTCTCTACAGCTCTATAAATTAAATTGCCCTTATAATGGAAAAATTGCTCTAAATTTTCCACACAGGTAAAAACAAAAGCTGCCAAGGAGCCCAGTGGGACTGATTTTCCGTATTTCATTCCACAAGGATTCCTGGATAGCTGGACATTAATCAGAATGAATTTTAGATAGCATCCATCTTTCCTTTGGGAAAAAAATCCACAATGGATAGATATTGAACAAGTTTTAGAAGTCTTAAGAAATAATACATAGGTTTTCCTCATCCAAAGTTTTTTCCTAATCTGCTTTATTTACGGCTATTTACAATACACTGAAGAGAATATAAAGACTAATATCTATCTGTCTGTATGTCTTGTCTGTCTGTCTGTCTGTCTGTCTGTCTATCTATCTATCTATCTATCTATCTATCTATCTATCTATCATCTATCTATCATCACCTTTTAAAAAGTAAACCATCAGGGGGCCTAAAGCTTGTAACTAATAGCCATTATATCTACGTTTCAATTGGGTTGAAGAAAATCTCTCTTTTTTTCTGTAAATCGTGTACTGAGAAAATGAACATCTCATATTTAAACAAACAAACAAACAAATAATTGTCATTATATTGAGGCCTTCTTCTACATGCTAATATTTTTATTAGAGAAAATACATTTGCTACAACATGGGAATAATCAGATTCTTTCCTGTTTCCCAGGATCTTACTGTTACCCATAAGATTTGGCTCAATCTCCATCATCTTCAACTTTGTCATCAACAAAATCTGTCAAATCTCTATGCTTTAAGTAATTATTGCTGTTATCATCCCCTTCTCCCCCCCAAAAGAAAAAAAAAAGAAAAAGAAAGAAGAAGAAAACCAAAGAAAAACCCTATCTACAAGGTCAGCTTAAGGTGAACTATAATAACCTATCCTATTTTTAATGAAAAATTTAGTCAAAAGTAATTGAACAACTTTCCAAGCCATGTACAGTATCAAATTCTTTACATTTTCCCATGTGCATGGGACTTATCCTAGCATTTATAATGGTAAGTTGTCTTGGTTTAAATGGAATCTATAAAATACTGATTTTTCCCTTAATTTGGCTGAAAATGATATCAGTAGCTTCTCTTCCAAATGGATTAATGTAAAGTCATAGGTGAAAAAGCTTTTACCTCTGATTCCCATATTGCTTTCAACCCATTCAAACAGTTTGTCTTATCTTTTAATGGAACCTTACATGTTTTTGAGATTCTTCTTTTCTCTGCATCGGGTGACACATTTAATCCAATTTCAAATTTAACCTAATTTCATATTTGAATGTATCTGTACTGTCTTGTATTCGGACTGCTGAGACTGCAGTGACTTATGAAAATTGAATTTGAAACTGTGAATAAGCCAACTATCCTAAAATTATCTGTAATTACCTGTTAGGGCTAGGCCTATAGTCTGAGGCATTACGCTTTAGGCTTTTCAAGCCTTAGGCTTTTCAAGAAGTGTCCATTCTTGAATAGTAGGTACTGGCCAGTGGTGGGTTTCAAAAATTGTTCGAACCTACTCTGTGGGTGTGACCTCCTTTGTGGGAGTGGCTTGCCGCCCATGTGACCGGATGGGAGTGGCTTGCTGCCCATGTGACCGGATATGAAGATGCCGACGACACTTGTCAGAACCACCTTAAATTACCTCACACAGCACTGGCATGCATAAGAATATGATGTAAACTTGTTTTTTAAAAGGCATCTTTGGTTTGCGTTAAAACAACTTCAACACACGCAATGTTCTGATTGCACCACAAACGCAGTAGTCATCCTTACCTTTCACAGAGGCACAGAGTTTTGTAAATAGGAGCATGACAGTGTAGAATAATCATATCCAAGGACCAGGGGTGGGTTTCAAAAAAATTTGGAAGCTCTTCTGTAGGTGTGGCCTGCTTTCCGGGTCCACTGGTGGAACCTCTTCTAACCGGTTCGGTAGATTTGACAAACCGGTTCTACCGAATAGGTGCGAACTGGTAGGAACCCACCTCTGGTACTGGCACAAAAATGGAAGGACACTTTGATTCCTACTATGGATGAATGGTTGCAGAAATTGATGGAGCTGGATGAAAAGGCAAAATTGACTACTTTGATTGAAGAAAAGTACATAAGTACTTTTGTTTCTTCTTGGAGACAGCTTCTGAACTTCATGTTTGAAGTGGTTAGGTTAGGTTAGGTTAGGTTTATTGGTTTTGTATGCCGCCCACTCCTGAAGGACTCCGGGCGGCTCACAATAAACAGGGGAGGGAATAAATAAGACAATACAAACAATTTTAAAATCCACAACAGTCACAATTAAGACGGGGCTGGGTGCTTTAACAGCCCCCAACCTGCCGGAACAGCCAGGACTTACTAGCTTTATGGAAGGCCGGGAGGGTGGTGAGGGTCCGGATCTCCACGGGGAGCTCGTTCCAGAGGGCTGGAGCAGCAACAGAGAAGGCTCTCCCCCGGGGGGTCGCCAGCTGGCATTGGCTGGCAGATGGAACCCGGAGAAGGCCAAGCCTGTGCAATCGTATTGGTCTTTGAAGTGGAAAAGAATGAAACTTTGATTTTGGGTTCGACCAAGTAGATTGATAGATCTTTGCAAAACTGACTTGTTCATATTATTATGAAAAAGCAAAAAGTTGTGATTTGATGTTAATGCCTTATTTTACTGCAACGGAGAGAGTCAGAAGTCAATGCTTGTTTTTCTTTTCTTATTTCTTATCCTCCCTCAACTCTCTTCCCCCTTTTCCTCTCCACTGCTTTTCTATTTTTTTTCTTGTATTTTGCAATATTTTATAACTCAATAAATGGCTTCTTTTTCAGCACTTCTGAGAATGGTCACATGACACTCCCCCCCCTCCAAACACAATTTCAGACAGGAAACTGGCTAGGTCAGTGATGGAGAACCTTTTTTAGCTTGCATGCTAAAAGCCCAGGGGGGTTATGCACAGCCATACCACACCCATAATGCTTTGCGCATGACTCCAGTGTGCATGCACGCACGATCAGATTCCCCCCCCCATTTTTGGCATGCTTTTTTCGCCCTCCCCAGGCTCCAGAGGCTTTATAGGAGCCTGGGAAGGGTGAAAACAGCCCACCCCTAGCTCCGCGGAGGCCCTCCAGAGGCTTCAGGAGCTTCCCTGAAGCCTCCGGAGTGCGAAAAACTGGCCCTATGGGCAAACGTTCGGGAATGGACTTCCGGTTTGCTCATAGGGCTGGTTTTAGCCCTCCAGAGCCTTCAGGGAAGCATCCTGAAGGCTCCTGAATGCCCCAGAGGGCTAAAACCGGCCCTACGAGCAACCGGGAAATGATTTCTGGTTTGCGCATATGGTCATTTTTTGCCCTCCAGAGCCTTCAGGGAGGCCTCATGAAGGCCCTTGAAGGCTCCAGAGGGCTAAAACTGGCCCTACGAGCAAACTGGAAGTACGTTCCCAAACTTCTGGTGTGCCCATAGGGCCAGTTTTTTGCACTCCGGAGGCGTCAAGGAAGCATCCAGAGGGCGAAAAATGACTTCAAAAGGCCAAAACTAGCTGGCCAGCGTACCTCACGTGCCCTGACAAATGGCTCTGCATGTCACCTGTGGCACTCTGCCATAGGTTTGCCATCAAGGGGCTAGGTTATAGCTATGTTCTAAAAGCAGATGACCAAAAGAAATAGATTTGTTGTGATCCAAGTATATTCTCTAACTTCTGTGACTGAATTCATATTAATGTTGTTGTTTTTTTGGACTAAGTAGCACTTAGACTTATGCCACTTCAGAGTGCTTCTACAGTCTTCTCTAAGCCCTATCTAAAATGATACAGTTGTATATTCCATAAAAATATACATGCTGGAATATGTCCATTAACTATCCAACTTCTTTGTTCCGCTAAGCACAAAAAGGGGTCTTTTCATTTGAGATCCTTCCTTCCTTTGTTGATGCTTCCAGTCGGCATTCTGTCATCTTTTCAAGTACTTATTTGTAAGAAGGGGGTTAGGATTTGTCAAGCGTATTCCATCATGTGCCGTATTGTTGGCAGTTCAGACTTTCAGTAATATTTTCCACATAGTTTCGCATCCTGTGCATCATTTTGCAAATTGCCTATAAGTCATTACTAATTTGCAGGCATGAAACTAAATGCAATACCACTTGGAATGGGTCAGGGTGTGTTTATAAGGATCATTTTAAATGAAACAAAACTCAGGTTGCCCAGGTCCAGCAATCAGGCAAAGTGAGTGTGACACAAGCATGTGACTCAGCAATCTGTTTTTGTTTTTTTTTACTTTTAAAAACTTTTCCAAAATTTCAGTGGCAAATATATGCAGAACATCCAATCATTGACAGACTTTTAATACCCAATTTTGACTGTTGTTCCCTATTTAGCTCTCATCAGCTAGCCATACCCTTACTGGGATGGAATAGAAGTAGTGATCTTCCTCCCATATTTGGGGATACAGGGGGTTATAAATCTAAATAGATACCTTTCACCCTGGCTTGGCTGATAAGGAGTCGAGCTCTGTGGCTTAGTGGTTAACACATCTGCCTAAGATGCAATACAGCACAGGTTCGATTCCCAGTAAGGGTATGGCTAGCTGATGAGAGCTAAATAGCTTGAAATAGATCTATACTAGTCTCCCTTTATTTATTTATCAGCACAAATACAACAAATGTAACAAAAAGGCAACAGTAAAATTATCGGGTTCTGTCTGGATGGTCTCTTGTGACGAGCCGAAGGACAGAGAATGGAAGTAGTGATCTTCCTCCCATATTTGGGCATACCGGGGGTTGTAAATCTAAATAGATACCTTTCACCCTGGCTTGGCTGATAAGGAGTCGAGCTCTGTGGCTTAGTGGTTAACACATCTGCCTAAGATGCAATACAGCACAGGTTCGATTCCCAGTAAGGGTATGGCTAGCTGATGAGAGCTAAATAGCTTGAAATAGATCTATACTAGTCTCCCTTTATTTATTTATCAGCACAAATACAACATATATATATATATATATATATATATATATATATATATATATATATATATATATATATATATATATATATATATATATATATATATATATATATATATATATATATACACACACACACACACACACTCTTGCTCAGGAGTTTTAGGTGGCTTATCTCACACTCACTACCCTATTTTTTTCTGCAGAAACCCCCGAATAAGGTAGTTTGGGCTACGAGAGAGCAAGTGCTTCAAACCATGGGCTGGCCGTAGGAGTAGAACTTAGGTGGTCTTATTCCTAGTTCAACACTTACTTACTTACTTACTTACTTACTTACTTACTGAGCATTAATAAATAAATCAGGAAGGCAGTTGTGGCCTAGGTTTCTTACCATTAATAGATACCCCTGGATATCATTATTTTCTCTGTGGCAGCCTCTTTATTGCATTGTGAGAACCTTACCCTCATGGTTTGTCTGCCACAATTTGTGGCTTAGTATATTGTTTGGTGCAGTTGTTAAGCTGCTGAACTGAAATCCATGTGTAGAGTGTAAGAGAGATGACTTTGACAAAAAAAATATTCAAGGACTGGTGTATAGGCCAAAAGAATGGGGACATTCTTCAGATTCAGACATAACATTCAAAAGCTGCACAGGGAAATGCCTAATTCACAGGCATACAGAAAGTGGGAGGAGGTACAGTATAAACAGACTTTCAAGATTCATATGTATGCAATTATTATTAACTTTCATGAGACATGGGTGGCTTTATCAGAGTTCAATACAGTCTTCCTGTCCAGTTGATCTTGCGATCTGTTCTATCTAGTGGGTTGATACTGAGAGATTGAGAGTTCCAGTTCTTCTGTAGGCATGAAAACCAAGTAGATGGCTAAGTTGCAAGAAATAAAAGTGGGAACTAGTAAATAGAATAGAATAGAATAGAATAGAATAGAATAGAATTCTTTATTGGCCAAGTGTGATTAGACACACAAGGAATTTGTCTTTGCTGCATATACTCTAAGTGTACATAAAGAAAAATAAAATACAATGCATGCATCAAGAATCATAAGTTACACAGTTAGTGATAGTCATAGGTTACTAATAAGTAGTCAAATTATACTAGGAAACTAATAAAACAATATAAATTTTAAAGATACAAGCAACATGGTTATAGTCGTAAGTGGAAAGATATGAGTATTAGGAAAGAGATAGTTACTAGGAAGAAGAGAAGAAGAATAGTAATACAGTCTTAGTAGATAATTTGACAGTGTTATGGGAATTGGTTGTTTAGCAGAGTGATGGCATTTGGAGGGAAAACTAAATGAACTAAATGAACTAATTGTGCTAAATAGGCCATTTTTTTTATCATCTCTCTCTCCCTCCTCTCTTTCCTTTAGAAGACACATTTTCCAAGAGGGAAAAAAAATTCTTCTCTAAACAAAAACTGAAAAATTCATCTGCCTTATCAAACAAGTGTTGCCAAGATCAGCTCTGTTTATGGTATGTTATGGCATCTAAATTACATTTGTGAGTCCTAGCCCACTTCGTACATCTCATTTCAGTTTGAACCAGGAAATGCAATCGAACATAACTCAAAGGCATCCATGGGCTGGCAGTATACTGGGGCATATAAGATATCAGTTTGAGGGAGGCTGACATTGCCCATCTGAATTGTTTAAGACATGGAAGTATCAGTTACCTCATTAACTACAAGAGCTGTTAAGCTTACCTATAATTCTGGTGATTGGCAAAGTACTTTAAAAAAGAATTACCTTCACAGGGGAAGCTAGAACATTCTCTGAGGCCATTAAAAGCTAAATTGTTGAAAGGTTCCAGTGAATTCAAAGCAACCTACTAAGGCACAAGCTTTGAGGAACTGGTGAAAAGAAATGGATTCCCTGTAATGAGTGAAGGTTGAGGTGATTAAAAAGAAAAAGACTGAAGTGTTAACATTTTGGTGCAGAGGTAGAAAAAAAATGTGTTTAAGGTGATAGAGATCTTTTCCTTAAAACAAAGTCATGCTTGAATAAAGAAATGTGTGTCGCCATTTTTAGATAATTAAAAATAAAATAAAGCACAGGTGAACTAAGAAGCAAAATATTGATAAAAAGAATCAAAGTATGATTAAGAATAGGGATGCGAGTAATTATTATCTTCAAACAAAGGAAGATATAAGAGATAGTGTAATGCACATTAGGATTCATAATCCACTAATGAAGTGCAATTATTTTTCTATTCAAACACCTGCATTCAAATGTATGACAATTTTTCCCCTCTTCACCGCTATGACTCAGGATCTGAGCATACTTTTGTATTACAAAGAAATAAAATATGTTTTTCTTGTGCCCTAAATGGGAAAAAGGTTTTTCAGCCCTGTCCTAATAACCTTGCTCTAACCAGAATCTATTCACAATTTTTTTATGTCGGCATAAATATGTGATAAGTAACAGGTGGTGTTTGTTGTTTGTTTGTTTGTTGTTGTTGTTGTTATACAATTGTATCACAGCGGCCAGTTGTTTCGCCAGATTTGGCATTGGTTACTAATTGGGCCCCACCCAGGGGCCTAGGACGTCATAACGTATTTTCGTAATATGCGTGCAGATCCAAGCAGTGCGGCTTTTTGCATTTGACTGATGGTGATTTTGTCAATTTTTAACTGTTTCAAATGTAATTCCAGTGCTTTTGGAATAGCACCCAGTGTGCCAATTACCACTGGAATTACCACTGCTGGTTTGTGCCATAGTCGTTGAATTTCGATTTTTAAGTCCTGGTATTTTGCGTTTTTTTTACATTCCTTCTCATCGACCCTGCTATCACCTGATATTGCAATGTCTATGATTGTAACCTTGTTTTTCTCAACCAGTGTGATGTCTGGTGTATTATGCACCAGTATTTTGTCCGTTTGTGTATGAAAATTGCTGCTGCTGCTGTTGTTGCTGTTATTAAACAGTTATTTTGAAGTTCCTCTGGTGTTATTGCAGGAAGCTGCAATTTGTTGATGTATCTTATAAAATCCTTGGACATGGTACCAAGTGCCCCGATGACAATGGGTATCATTGTTACATGTTTCATCCATAATCAGATAGTTTTGATGGCCAGGTCGTGGTAACTCATGATTTGGTCCAGTTCTTTTTCTTCGACTCTGCCATTTCCTGGTACTGCAATGTCAATAAATGGTACGTTTTGGCCCTCTACAATCTTGATATCTGGCGTGTTGTGTTCCAAATGACGATCTGTCTGTATTCGATGATGATGATGATGATGATGATGATGATGATGATGATGATTATTATTATTATATGGTGGGCTTTCTATAGCTTTCTTTATAAGACTTGGTACTGGTAGTGAAGCTTAATTATTACACACACACACACACACACACACACACACAGAGGAAATAATGACAAAATGCACATAGAATCCAATTATAGAATTCACTTTAAAATAAATGCCAGATGAAACAAGACAGGTAGGAGTGGGGTGGGGGAGAAAGGTTATTCAGACATCTACAAGATGCCCAGCACAAGATGCCCAGTTCTTGGGTGGGGGGATTATGTGTAGGCCATTATTTTCCTTTCCTTTTCTTTGTACTTGAGAGACCGCTTACTGCCAATTACCTCCACTAGACCAATTAGATCCCATAGACTAGGCCTCCTCCGAATTCCATCCGCCAGCCAGTGTCGACTGGCGACTACCCGGAGGAGAGCCTTCTCTGTGGCTGCTCCGACCCTCTGGAACGATCTCCCCGTGGAGATTCGTACCCTCACCACCCTCCAGGCCTTCCGCATAGCCCTTAAAACCTGGCTATTCCGACAGGCCTGTGGCTAAAGATTCGCTGCCCCTGTCTCGAATGGTATGATTGTTGTGCTTTTTAACTATGTATAGTTTTGTGTTCTTGTTAAACTGTTTGTATCCCCCCCTTCCCTTTTTGAGTTGTGAGCCGCCCTGAGTCCCCTTAGGGAAAAGGGCGGCATACAAATGAAATAAAACTCTAAAACTCTAACTCTAAACTCTTCCCAAATATGATTCTATCTCAAGGATGCCAACTGATCTGTACGTGATAATTGTGTCACTATGTTGTTGTATTTTAATTTAAAAAAAAATACTAGATATAAGAATTTACACTGCTGAATCATGTACTTTTCTCTGCTTGGTACTGAAGAAATAAAATAAATGTCCCAATTAGTTTGAAAATCCCCTCCCTTTCCCCTTTCTGCAGAATATTTCAGGGAAAGACATCCTTAAAAAAAGACCTTTCGCTTATTCACAGTGGCTCCATTTTCTGAAGCGGAGCGGAGGAATATAGTCCCTATTGGATCCGCCCTTTCAAATAATACAGTTTATATGAGGGTTTGGGTTTTTGAGGGGTAGGTTTAGAATCCTTAGCATATTTAATCTCTGATGGGTTGCTCTTGTGTTTTATCCTTTCATCATTTCTTTAATACTGCGTTGAAAATGGAGTCTGATAATAACACTCTTGCCCAAGTCATTATAGCAATAGCAGTTAGACTTATATACCGCTTCATAGGGCTTTCAGCCCTCTCTAAGCGGTTTACAGAGTCAGCATATCGCCCCCACAGTCTGGGTCCTCATTTCACCCACCTCGGAAGGATGGAAGGCTGAGTCAACCCTGAGCCGGTGAGATTAGAACCACTGAACTGCAGATAACAGTCAGCTGAAGTGGCCTGCAGTACTGTACCCCAACCACTGCGCCACCTCGGCTCCTATACTATTATAATAGTAAACATTTGGCCAGATGACTATTTCCTTGGTGCCTATCAGAGATAATTCATTCTGCTGGGTTGCAGCTCTTTGTGTCTGTGTGTGTCTCTCTGTGTGAGGTGGTGGTAGGACTATCATGTGCAGATATATCCACAGTAACAAATCACGCTATCCTTGCTGCTGTCAAAAGGAGGATACCAACACCATGGCTGCCCTCTTGGCCCTCTCCAGCAAGGAGTAAGAAAGGGCAGATGGCAAACCTTCTCAGTGTGTAATCTAATCAAACAGTTATTAGGTTTCCTGACCTCTCAGTCCTTCTACTTCCCAGAGAGAATAATTAGAGGGTGCTATGATTTGACAAAGCGTGCTTGCCTTTCCAGAAGGCATTTTTGGTAAATCAACAGGACAAGGCTGCTGCTGGGTGAATCCAGATAAACTAGGCAACTCAAGGAGGAGGAGGAGGAGAAAAAGAAAAAGCTCAAGTGAAGGTCAGCTGTCAAATCCAAGTCTGGCATTTCTGTTCCTCTTTGACATCAAAGGTATCGAGAGGATCTTCAAGCTTCCCTTATTCAGGAACCTATTTTTCTCCCTATTTTTATGTATTTATTGTATTTGTATCCTGTCTTTATTACTTTATAAGTAATTCAAGTGCCAAACATACCTAATGCTCTTTCCTTCTCATTTTCCTACGATATCAGTCCTGTGAGGTGGATTGGGGAAAGAGAAAGAGAGAGAGTGAGAGAGGGAGAGAGAGAGGGAGAAAGAAGAGACAGAGAGACAGAGACAGAGAGAGAGAAAAAAGAGAGAGAGAGAAGAGAGAGAGAAGAGATAGAGAAGAGAGAGAGAGAAAAAGAGAGAGAGAAGAGAGAGAGAGAAAAGAGAGAGAGAGAGAGAAAGAAGAGACAGAGAGACAGAGACAGAGAGACACAGAGAGAGAGAGAATATAGAGAGAGAGGAGAGAGAGAGAGAGAGAAAGAGAGAGAGAGAGAGAAGAGAGAGAAAAGAGAGAGAGAGAGTGAGTGAGTAAGAGAGAGAGAGAGAGAGAGGCCCAAACTTACCCAGCCGGCTTTCATGCCTAAAATGAGACTAGAACTCACAATCTCCTGGTTTCTACTTGTCCCTGCTAGGAGTACAACAAAATGATCCAATGTTAATCATATTTAGTACAGAGTATCCATTACCTAATTTCAGATTTTCCATAATAAATATGAAACTATCTTTTATTAGTTTTTGTGAAACACTTTTAAAAGTTTTGATGGTTTTTGTGAAACATTTTGATAGTTCAAAGATCAAAAAACCTTTCTATAGTTTTTGTGAAACATTTTTTTAAAAGTGGAAATCTGGCATAAAGGAAAACATCCCACTTATTGGTTTGGATATTTTCTGAGAGCTAATATGATTATTATATTTACCTTTATGGGAAGACTAGAGCTGCTCCCCTCTCAAATAATTTATCTTTAAAATGGAAGAATCCTCTTAGATACATTAAGATTAATTAATAATCTAAAAATATGATAATGGCAGCAGCTGAGCCTCCTCCTCCCGTCTCATCATCCTATTTTGGGGGGAAACATTCAAGTTCAATTTCTTTTTGCATAAATATGTATGTTAATGCTTTCCTGGGGGTTATTATTCCAATTCTATATCAAGGGCAGCTAATGGTTCACTTTTGGTTTCATTTCAAAGTTCTACCCTTCATGGCTAAAACCTTCAATTAGAAAATGTACAACCTGAAGCTTCAGAAATTGTAATTTTTAAATGTGATGGAGAGTGAAGTTAGGCTTCAATTGGTCCATAATGCGGCTGCGCGGGTTATCATGGGGGTACCTCAGGGTGCCATCGGCCAGACAGTGTCGGCTAGTGAACCCCAGGGGGAGAGCCTTCTCTGTGGGAGCGCCTTCCCTCTAGAATCAGCTGCCCCCGGAACTTCGCATAATCCCCGACCTCTGGTCCTTCCAACACGCCCTAAAAAGTTGGCTTTTCCAGCAAGCCAGCCTGGCCTGAATAGAATAAAATATAGGATTAATTTGGTTGTTAATTTTAATTTTTAAATTTTTATTGTAAGTATCAATTGGGGTTTTTTGGGATACTTTATTTAATGTCCCTTTTAATTTTTGTAATATGTGTTTTCTTTTATGTTGTACACCGCCTTGAGTCCTAGGGAGAAGGGCGGCATATAAATCCAATGAACCTAAACCTACCCTAAACTTAGTATAATCATGATTGGAGAGCAATCAGATCAACCATTTTCAATTTTAATTATACAGTATATAGATATAATATAAAGTAAATTCAAATTTTGATTTTATTCTGCCCTCTAACTATCCAAAAGCTGAATGTGAATCTTGACTTTTCAAAAAGTTGTATAGCCAATCTTATAGCACTAGCAACAACAATTAGACGTATATAGCCTTATATACTTTCTAAGCAGTTTACAGAGTCAGCATATTGCCCTCAATAATCTGGGTCCTCATTTTACCAACCTTGAAAGGAATGGAAGACTGAGTCAACCTTGAGCCACTCAGAATCGAACTACTGGCAGTGGGCAGAATTAGCCTGCAATACTTAACAATATTTAACAAAGAAATCAATACAAATCAATAAATGAAACCAAAGTGCAACATTTGAAGGAGATTTTATAACTCCATTTGCGCTTGTTAAGATCTTCCCTCCACATACCACTCACTTTTCTCTCCCCACTCTCTTATACTCAAGAGGCAATGAGTATTTTTATTTCATGGGAGAAGGCCAATGGAAATGAATTTCTATTACATATTTTGCATATTCTATGTTACATTCCTTGGCTGCCAATATGTGTGTGAGATCTCTCTCTCCTCCCTCTCTTTCTCTCTTTCTCCTTTTCTGAATTTCTAGTACATATTTTGCATATTCTGTGTTATATCCTTTGGCTGCCAATAAATGCGTGACACTTCTCTTCTTTTTTCTTTCTCTCAATCATTAAACGTAAGTAGTGTTACTTACTTACTTCTCAATAGACTGTGATTTTGAAACTTTCCGTCTCCTTGTGGATGGCACTGTGCTGTTCCACCCACTGCTCGGTTTCATCTGTTCATAAAGCAATTCTCATTTGTGCCTCCTACAGTTCTTTCCCCATTTCTGAAATTTTTGTCCTTTCCTCCCTTCCTACATTATAATGTCACAGGATTATCACTATTATCCTCAATTATGATCCTTGATTAGGATTGCTCTTTTTCATGCCTCCCCATCCTCCCCCACCCCACCTAAAAACTGAACCCTGATAGTATCTTTGTCCTTTCCTCCTTCTCCTCTGCCCACAGTCATTCTTCAGTGAGCATCTGAACACAAATGTAGTATATTTGACTATGGAGTATAGCTGTATTACAATGGTAAGATGCTGTCTAAGAGAGAGAGAAAAAAATCAGAAAATGGAAAAGAGTTTAGAGTTTAGAGTTTTATTTCATTTGTATGCCGCCCTTTTCCCCAAGGGGACTCAGGGCGGCTCACAACTCAAAGAAGGGAAAGGGGGATACAGACAGTTTGACAACAACACAAAACAATACATAGTTAAAAAGCGCAACAATCATACCATTCGAAAGGGGGCGACAAATCTTTAGCCCCAGGCCTGTCGGAACAGCCAGGTTTTAAGGGCTATGCGGAAGGCCTGGAGGGTGGTGAGGGTACGAATCTCCACGGGGAGTTCATTCCAGAGGGTCGGAGCAGCCACAGAGAAGGCTCTCCTCCGGGTAGTCGCCAGTCGACACTGGCCGGCGGATGGAGGAGGCCTAGTTTGTGGGATCTGATTGGTCTAGTGGAGGTAAAAGAACATGGTTATTATTCAAGGACGTTTAACCGAAGTAGTGTATATGTAATATTGATCTTAGTTTTAAATTCTTCTACATGGGGCTGCCCTTGAAAAGTGTTCGAAGACTTCAGCTAGTCCAGAATGCAGCTGCGCGAGAGATTGTGGGTGCACCTAGGTACACCCACGTTACACCTATTCTCTGCGAGCTGCACTGGCTGCCCATTGGTCTCCGGACTCGCTTCAAGGTGCTAGTTATTACTTATAAAGCCCTGCATGGCATCGCACCTGGATACCTGAGAGACCGCCTCCTGCCAATTACCTCCCAAAGATCGATTTGATCACACAGGCTCGGCCTTCTCCGGGTCCCATCTGCCAGCCAATGTCGGCTGGCAACCCCCCGGGGGAGGGCCTTTTCTGTTGCTGCTCCGGCCCTCTGGAACGAGCTCCCCGTGGAGATCCGGACCCTTACTACCCTCCCGGCCTTCCGTAAAGCTACCAAGTCCTGGCTGTTCTGGCAGGCTGGGGGCTGTTGAAGTATCCAGCCCCGCTACATTTGCGACTGTTGTGTATTTTAATATTGTTTGTATTGTCTTATTTATCCCCTTCCCCGTTTCATTGTGAGCCGCCCGGAGTCCTTCGGGAGTGGGCGGCATACAAAACCAATAAACGAAACGAAACGTATGTTGAAAATTACAGGTAATAATAGGCAGGGTCATGGGGAAGGCAAGGGGGAAGTCAGGCAAGAGGGGAAGGCAGCAGGGAAGGCAGACAAGTGGGCTGGAGCAAGAAGTGAAGGAAGACTTACCAGGCAGAAATCAGCTGGGCCACGCTGTCTAGGCAAGCGAGGGAACCAGAGAGCAGCAGTAGCAGCTATGCCCCAGTGTGACTCTAGAAATCACCCAAAGTGGACAGGGTGCAATAAGGAGTGAGTGGGAGGGGCAGGATGGGAGGGCAGTGACATGCAGTCAGCTTTAGGCCTGGTGAAGCACTTTTTAGACTTGTGGACTTCAACTCCCAGAATTCCACAGCCAGGCATGCTCAGTTCCGATTTAAAGCAACAGCATTTTCCCCCTTGCAAAATAAGTTTTCCCATTCTTTTTCTTCTCCCTCCCCCTCCTTCCTCCCTCTCTCCCTCTCTCCCCCCTCTCTCAAACAGACACACGCACACAGAGAACTTGGATCCCTCTCTCATTCACTCACTCTCAAACACAAACACAGAAGTTGGATTGGATATATTTTCCAAAGGCTTGAAAGCAGCTCCTCTGCCATACCCCCCCTTCCCCTGCTGCCTTCCGATCAAACTTTTTGAATTCCTCCCCCCTCCCCACACGCACCTTTTCTAGCTGTTTCAGAGACGATTTCAACTCTGCTTCTCCCTGCCCTGCCCTGCCCTGCCCTGCCCTCTTGAAAAGCCAGAGCTCTGTCAGACTGAGCTAGTTGCTCCCAGAGAACTCTAAAAACCCTCTAAAATGCCCTCTACAGGAGGCGAGAGAATACGTGCCTCATTTGCATAAGGAATTCTTCACTTGTTAACCCTTGGTTAACTCTTAAAAGGCGAAAAATTCCTTATGCAAAAGAGGCCCCTAGTTCTCTGGCCTCCTCCTAGTTAATACTGAGAGCAGACACCAAGCCACTGTGACTTGAAATCTGGTAGCAACTACCCTGGCTTTAATTATTTAAAAAAATATTTAAAATTCTTTCCTTTCCCTGAGGAGACTGGTGAGGCCCCCGCCTCCCTTGCCTCTAGTGACTGCACGTCCCTGTGGGAGGGGCAGGGGCAGGCAATGGTGCAGGGCCAGCCAATGGTGTGATTTGCCAAATCTCCAAACTGTGGAAAAAATTAACAACCTGTTTGCCTGAATCAGTCTGAACCGGCTGAATCCCACCCCTGTCTACACATCTATCATTATCTATCTGTCTGTCTGCCTGTCTGTCTGTCTGTCTATATCTATCCATTTATCCATCCATCCATCCATCCATCCGTCCATCTCTCTCTCTCTCTCATGTGTCTATTTGTTATATCTCTTTATCTATCTATCTATCTATCTATCTATCTATCTATCTATCTATCTATCTATCTATCTATCTATCTATCTATCTATTTACCCACCTGTCTATTTTATTGAGTTTACAAGTTATTCCAATTGTAATCCTGTCTAAAAATGATGAAGGTCAGCCTCTGTAAATTGCATTTAAAATGATATAATAAAAGAAAATCCTTAAATAATATTGCTTAAGTTACATATAACATTAAAGGAAGATTTTCTGCAATGATTTATCAAAGGTCTACTGTAGCCCTAAAAAGACCTGAGACAGCCTTCCTGTGCCTTCCCTGCACGGCCGTGGCTGTGAAAAAGCTGTTTTAGTTGGGGAATAAATTCAGATTATATACTGAAGAAATCAGCACTATCAATAGGGCAATCCCAAGAGATTAAAACAAGTCTTGTATCAGGCAAACTTTTTAAGGGAAGAAAATAATAAATTCAACCCCTTTCCCTATAAAAAGTTAAAGCACTTGAAGTAAATCTCTTCAATTCAAATGTAGTTGGCGATGACATTTACTGAACATGTTGAGAGTTTCCTGCAGTTCAGTCTTATGATTTCAAAGGAAAATCTCAGTGCTGAAAGATTGCATTTGGAATGTAGGGTCATTTGGATGCGAATAGCATTTTTACTCCTGCAAAAGCAATTGGAGTGGGAAGGTTTTTTTTTCCTTGCTAAAAATAAGTAAACAAACACAGAAGAGAATAGACATAAGAATATTTCCAGATTTTTTTTTAATCTCCTCTAATAAAAGGGACAAAATCAACTAAGGCAAACCTGTTCAATTCAAATACATATACCAGGGACGTGCAGTCACTAGAGGCAGGGGAGGCGTGGCCTCACCAGTCATGAAGAAAAGGAAAGAATTTTAAAGAATTTTTAAAAAATAATTAAAGCCAAGGTAGTTGCTGCCAGATTCTAAGTCACAGTGACTTGGAACAGTGCTTAGTGTTAACTATAAGAGGAGGCCAGAGAACTAGGGGCCTCTTTTGCATAAGGAATTTTTCACCTTTTAAGAGTTAACCAAGGGTTAAAAAGCGAAGAATTCCTTATGCAAATGAGGCACGTATTCTCTCGCCTCCTGTAGAGGGCATTTTTAGGGCTTTTTAGAGTTCTCTGGGAACAACTAACTCAGTCTGACTCAGAGCTCTGGCAGACCCACGTTGCCTTTTCAAACACACACACACACACACACACACACACACACCTGGATAAAAGTATATAAGCCCAGCTTCACTGATTACAACATGATTCACCTGCAATCAAAGGCTCCGATGGGAAGGCAGCAGGGGAAGGGGGGGTATGGCAGAGGAGCTGCTTTCAAGCCTTTGGAAAATATATCCAATCCAACTTCTGTGTTTGTGTTTGTTTGAGAGTGAGTGAGTGAGAGAGGGATCCAACTTCTCTGTGTGCGTGTGTCTGTTTGAGAGAGGGGAGAGGGAGGGAGGAGGGGGAGGGAGAAGAAAAAGAATGGGAAAACTTATTTTGCAAGGAGGAAAAATGCTGTCGCTTTAAATCAGAACTGAGCATGCCTGGCTGTGGAATTCTGGGAGTTGAAGTCCACAAGTCTAAAAAGCTGCCTCACCAGCCATAAAGCTCACCGCACGTCACTGACATATACAGTATGTAAGAGAAGGGACTTAACAGAGGACGGAGGCAATGAAGCATCTGCACAGCTCTACAATGTAGAAAAACTGGAGAGAACTCTACTTTGATTATGTTTAGCATGATCTCTTACTCTGTTGTAACCCTTATGCTGGTATAACCCTTAACCTTCAAACTACTCCTTTGGGTTTTAAAAAAGGACAAATTGAAAAGAAAGATGATGTATTCCAGAATAAGAAAAATATTGTTTTTGCCTTCCAAAAAAAAAAAAAAAGTATTGAATGTGAAGGATTACTATTCAGAGTTTTTTAAATCAGGAGGTCCTTTCTAAGCTTGGTTAAACAAGAAAATACATCCTTAATACCTCCTGGCTCATTTTTCCTTGTTCAAAGAGTTATGGTGACATTTCTAAATGCTTCACAAAACACCCAGAGGTCAAACTGGCACACAACTGCCACTGCAATGTTGGCTTTAGAAGACAGATATTCTACTCCCCAGATCCTTGTTAAAGTTTATATTGGGCAAAATGCTTTGCTGGTGTAAATCCATTTACTTTGGTAAAGTTATATCCTTAGGGAATTGTGCCCACTTTTTAACAGCATTTATATATGTGTGTGTTTAGAGCCAGTATATTCTGGATGGCTGCAGGCCATTTTGAAAATGATGAGAAATAACTAATTACTTTCCAAGGCTGCCTTGCTTGATGGTATAAATACTATTCCATCAGGCTTAGCTCTAATTTGCAATGGGTGCTACTGCAGATGATTATTACAATTTTGCAAAATTGCCTATGTGATTTTGTAAAAAATCTAGGCCCAATGTATTGTTCCCATACTATTTATTCCCAACTATTTCAATGCATTTCAATTTATTTACATATTTGATTGTTATCGCCTCTTTATTACTTTATAAGTAACTCAAGGTGGGGAACATACACAATACCCCTTTGTCCTCTGTTTCCCCCACAACAACACCCTTGTGAGGTGGACTGAGAGAGAGAGAGTGGTTAACCCAAGGTCACCCAGCTGGCTTCCATGGCTAACCAGGACTAAAACTCACAGTTTCTTGATTTCTAAGCCAGCACCTTAACCACTAACTAAAACTAACTGCCTTTTGAACTTTGATCTCTGTTCTGACCCCCTCCTCCGTCCAGTAACGAAAGCTGAGACAAGCATAAGATGGAATGTCCTTTAATAACAAGACCAGAATCTCGGTGGCTGAAAGCCAAGTAAACAAACAGATAAGGACCTTGGCAGCAAGTCCGACAAACCTTGGCAGCAATTCAGACTAACTCTGGCAGCAATCCACCCTGCCAAGTTAGTTTCTCTTTAGTCCAAGCGTTGACTTCTGCAAGAAGGGTGTGGCACCAGCAGTCTTTTTTATAGTCTGGAGAGGAGCCTAATGACCATCAGCTGAGTGTAATTACCTCCTGTAATTACATAGTTGTTCTTGACATCGAGTAGCTATTCAACGGCATGCATCCCGGAACAACTCACTATTGGTTTCTGGATCACTCTCCCTTGTCTCATCCCCACTGATCCAAGGCTCAGGCACCACCTGGTGGCCAACCAGTCTCTCTGCGCCCTGCTCAGAGTCGGAACCCTGTCCAGGGTCCTCCACATCCTCCAGGGCCAACTCATAGGGCCCCTCGCTGTCGGAGTCTGGTGGCAGCTCCAACGGCTCCTGCTGGGCCACAACAGATCTCCATATTACTTAATACTTAAAACTGCCAACAAAAATGGCAGCCTGTGTGTTATTTCTACTGTCACTCTAATCTCAGATAGGCATTCATTTTTGGGGGGAACACTTCACCCAAAAGCAATTCCAATCAGTTGTTCATCAGTTTGGTCACCGTGATATAAAAAGATATTGAGATGCTAGAAATAATGCAGAGAAGAGCAACAAAGATGATTAGAGGCTAAGCCATATGAAGAATGGTTGCAGGAATTGGATATGTCTAGTTTAATGAAAAGAAGGACTAAGGATGACATGATAGAAGAGTTCCAGAGGTGGGTTCCTACCAGTTTGAACCTATTCGGTAGAAACAGTTTGTCAAATCTACCGAACCGGTTAGAAGAGGTTCCACCAGTGGACCCGGAAAGTATGCCAAACCTACAGAAGAGGTTGCAAAAAATTTTGAAACCCACCACTGCCACACAAACACACACACACAGAGAGAGAGAGACAGACTGACACAGAGAGAGAGAGAGAAAGTGAAACACATGGTCGGCAAGCCACTCCCATCAGGTCACATGGCCAGCAAGCCACTCCCACAAAGGAGGCCACACCCACAGAGTAGGTTCCAAAATTTTTTGAAACCCACCACTGCAGAGTTCCAATAACTAAGGGGCTGCCACAAAGAAGAGTGAGGTCAACCTGTTCTCTAAAACACCTGAAGGCAGAACAAGACGCAATGGATGGAAACTAATCAAGGAGAGTTCCAACCTAGAAAAATGGATAAATTTCCTGGCAGTTAGAACAATTTATCAGTGGAACCGCTTGCTTTTAGAAGTTCTGAGTGCTCCACCACTGAAGGCTTTTAAGAAGAGACTGGGACAGCCACTTATCTGAAATGGTGTAGGTCTTCTGCTCAAGCAGGGGATTGGACTAGATGACCTCCAAGGACCTTTGCAACCATGTTATGCTGTTCAGTTCTGTTCTGCTGTGCCCATTGCTGATACCTTTCAAATAATTTTGGTTGCTACATTAAAAGAGAAGTCAACATGCCTACAGCTTTATGTTACTGAGACATTCACATCCAGTGAATCTGCAATTTGGGTTTTTGTTTTGTTTTAAGAAAAAAACAATTGACAAACACTCCCATGCCTTCCTGTAAGGCTTTATATGAATTTCCCTAAGGTGCATATTTTGTGTGCTCTTTCTCTATTATATGTATTTGTTGCTACACATTCCCTCCCCCTCCTTTTGAACCTCCAGAACAGGAGACAGTGCAACGATCAGTAGTCCACTTTGCATGTAGGCTTGGGAAATGTAAATGAAATGCAAACAATTAAAATGCAAATTAAATGAATTTTTTCTACCCATTATTCCCATCCTAGTAGCCTTTGGGAAAGATGCTGAATTTACATACTGACTACTAGAACCTACCATCCCCCCAAAATGGGCTGCTAGGCTCTAACACTTTAACACATATAATGTTAAAGTGTCTACAGAGGTGGGTTCCTACCAGTTTGTACCAGTTCGGTAGAACCAGTTCATCAAATCTACCGAACCGGTTAGAAGAGGTTCCACCAGAAAGCAGGCCACACTTACAGAAGAGGTTCCAAAAATTTTTGAAACCCACCCCCCACACACACACACAGACTCACACAGATAAAGAGAAAGAAAAAGAAAGGAAGAAATAAATAAAGGAAAAAAGAAAAAAAGAAAGAAAAAGTGAGAGAGAGAATGAAAGAAAAAAAGGAAAAAGGGGCAGAGAGACAAAAGGAAGGAGAGAGAGAGAGAGAGGGGGGGGGGAGGGAGGGAGGGAGGGAGGGAGGGAGGGAACACATGGCCGGCAAGCTACTCCCACAAAGGAGGCCACACCCACAGAGTAGGTTCGAAATTTTTTTGAAACCCACCACTGAGTGTCTATAAATAAGAGCAAGTGGGGAAATCCATTTTTAAGTAAAACCTAAACCTGTTCAATGAAATGGAATCTTCAAACAAACATTAGGATTAGTCTATGATGATGATCTGTGAAACATACCACGTTTCCTTGAAAATAAGACCTGGTTTTATACTAATTTTTGCTCCAAATGATGCATTAGGGCTTATTTTCCAGTTAGGTCCGAGTTTCCAGGAAATATGTTGCAAAATGCATTTGTCTGTTTATCTGAACTGAGGCTTATTTTGGGGGTAGGGCTTATATTAGAAGCATCCTGAAAAAAACCATGCTAGGGCTTATTTTTTGCCTGGGTCTTATTTTTCCGGGAAGCACGGTAGAATGCCATTCAGCTTGTCTACAAAGTCAATGGCTGCATTTCAAAAGCAAAATATCTGCATGTCTTTCTTTACCGAAGCCAAACAAGGAGCCCAGAAAGAAATCCAAACCACTTTCTGGCCGGCAAGATGAGAGCTCATGCAAGCTTAATTCTGCCATTTTTGAGACTTTCTTTTTGAATTGTGTCACACGGAAGGTTCAGTTACCTTAATAGGAATTGTGAAGGAAACTTCAAAAGAGGGGAATGAGTTGTTCAGGGAGTCAAAAGTGAGCCTGTTCAGAGCATTTGCTCCTTGGCGATTCATGCTACGCCAATTATCGAAAGAGATCCTGGATCAAAAACAAGATAAGCAATTTATACCGTCAAACTGTGTCTAAGCCTATTGCCATCCATGCAAGGGTCATTTCTTCTGAAGCCATGAAACCTTTGTCTGTGGCATAAACATTTAGACAAATCTATTTGCACTGGTGGATTAATTCATGCTGTTAAAATTACTTTTTTTATTTTGTTGGGGTAGTCAATGTGTTGCTTCTTCCTCCCCCCTCTCTCTCCTTCCCCCTCCCTCTCTCTCTCCCTCTCTCTCTCCCTCTCCCTCCCTCTCTCTCCCTCCCTCCCTCTCCCTCCCTCCCTTCCTCCCTCTCTCCCTCCCTCCCTCTCCCTCCCTCCCTCCCTCTCTCTCTCTCTCTCTCTCTCTCTCTCTCTCCCTCTCTCCCCTCTTCTGGATCTTGCAACTTCATTACACATACTGCAGATTACACACATCAGAGGATATGAGCCTGGCCAATATGTTTCTATACAGCTAGTCCTTGACTTATGACTATCGCGGAGTCCAACATTTCCATTGCTAAGCCAGACAGTAAGTGAGTTTTGCCCCACTTTACAACCTTTCCTGCTGCAGTTCTTAAGTGAATCACCGCAGATGTTAATTAGTGACATGCTTGTTAAATGAATCTGGCTTCCCCATTGACTTTGCTTGTCAAGAGGTTATAAAAGGGGATCCCATGGCATTGTAATAAATATGAGTCTGTTGCCAAGTGCCTGAATTGTAATCATTGAGTATGGGGATGCTGCAATGGTTGTAAGTGTGAAAACAATCACAAGTCACATTTTTCCCCCAATGCTGTTTAACTTTGAACAATCACTGATGGGTTGTAAATTAATGTGATAATTCATGACAGCTACTGCTTTAAAAGAAAGAGAATAAGGTAAAGTGATAGTAAAACAATTTTACTATCTGACCTCTGGATTTGAGTCAGATTACAGTACCCTACTGCTAGTGACTCAAATGTAAAATTCTCAGAGATCTGCTCTTGAATACTTTCTACTATGAACATTCTTCACAGAATGACTCTCTGTACCAATATCCAATTATGTTGTGGCCCAGCAGGAGCCGTTGGAGCTGCCACAAGACTCCGACAGCAAGGGGCCCTGTGAGTCGGCTCTGGAGGACGTGGAGGACCCTGGACAGTGTTCCGACTCCAAGCAGGGCACAGAGAGGCTGGTTGCCCACCAGGAGGTGCCTGAGACTTGGACCAGTGGGGAGAAGACAAGGGAGTGTGATCCGGATGTCATGCATTGGAGCAATGGGGAGGAGCCAAGGGAGTTGTTCCTGGATGCCCGGCACTGAAGAAATAATAGGCGTAAGGAACAGTTACGCAGTTACAGGAGATAATTGCACTCAACTGGTGGTAATTAGGTTCCTCTCAAGACTATAAAAGGAATGATTGTGCAGACGCTCTTTGCAGGAGTCAACGAATTCACTAAAGTTGGAGAACCTTCATGGCTAGCTTGGCAGGCTGGATTGCTACCAAGGTTAGTCTGTGCTGGATTGCTGCCAAGGTCCTGTCTGTTAATAAATTCCTTGAAGTATCTCTGTGCTTTGGTGTAGTACGAGGGGGGTCAGAACACAATTATATCCTGGTTGCATAGCCTACAACCTACAAGACCCAGTGGTCTCTCAGTTATACCTTAGCTGCCACCAAGTTTGGGTAGGTACATTTTTGACCTTTACTTTATTGGAAAAATTAATCATTCCCATCTGCTTTGCCCCAAATGCATTATCTCAAAGGAGATACTGAAATTCCACCAAGAAAGCCAGTAGCTGGGACTAGAACAAAGAAGCTGTCCAGCTGATGGTGATTTAATTCAGCAAAAACACCACCTGTAGAATGCTGAAGAAGTTATTCTACAGGTAAAACAAGTAACAATCTACAAATGAATAAAACTTGCAGAAGGCTCATTGTCAGGGACTATTAGCTATCTCATATGTTAAGACACAATATTCAGTTGGGAATCATTCTATCCCACACGTTAAGATTCAATATTTAGTTGAGAGTAGAGCAGTGTTTCTCAACCGTAGCCACTTTTAGGTGGGTGGACTTCAGCTCTCAGAAGTCTGCAGCCATCTTGTTTTGGGTCTAGAATAGTTTTTCTCAACTTTGATCACTGTGTGGACTTCAACTCCCAGAATTCCCAAGCCAGCAGAATTATATTGACCTATTGAAATTCACTTATGGTTGGCAAGGTGGAGGATATCATTAGAGAGCTCTTTCTGTCCTTTGATGTGGAAACCAAATAGGTTTAACTACAAATAGACAGACAGGGAAGAAGATACTTCACTCCTGCCATATCTTTGGACCAATTTATTGGTAAAAATACTAGTCCTGAAAGATAGTGAACTAGTTCAATGGAGAATCAATGATCTCACAACCTGGGCCTGAAGAAATTTCCACGTGCCTTCAAGACTATTGGCCATTAAGGCAACATTTATCATCAGGATAAAGTGGGATATGGTTGTAGCGTCAAACCATGATTTTAAATTTTAATCCTTTTATGTTATATTCTGTGAAGATTTACAACAACTAGTATTTTAAGTGGGAAAAGGAAGAAGAGGAATGAAGAGTAATATTTGTTGACTTGTGAAGTATAAGGAGGATGGATGGCCTTGATAGGAATATGCAAGAACGATTATCTAGAAAAGGGTGCTGAATCATTTTAAAAATCCCCAAAATGAGATAATATTTGAAACCAGATCAGGTTCCTTTCCTAATTCATTCAGGGTAAGAGAAGAAGGATGTATAGCACAATCAATTTTGCAATATTCTATTATTACAATCAACATTAGTAAACTTCATTTTAGTCTTCTTGTGGAGTCGATTTTCTGGTCTAATTTACCTGTTGGGGCTGACAGCTTGCTCCTAATTGTTAACTACAGTTTTATAAAATGGCAGACCTCTAGGCTGATTCTTTTTTCAAAGAGAGACTAAAGGCCACTTTTTTTTTTCACAGAATGAATTACTTTTCCATAGGCAGAAATTCACTAATAGGCAAATCACCATCTGTTCACTGGCCAATCTCACAGGCTTAGCTTCCTTGTGAAGTGATGTGTATTCCAAAGCAATATATATACTGTTGTTGTGGCCCAGCAGGAGCCATTGGAGCTGCCACCAGACTCCGACAGCCCTATGAGTCAGCTCTGGAGGATATGGAGGACCCTGGACAGGGTTCCAACTCTGAGCAGGGCGCAGAGAGGCTGGTTGGCCACCAGGAGGCACCTGAGCCTTGGACCAGTGGGGAGGAGACAAGGGAGAGTGAGCCAAAAGCCAGTAGTGAGTTGTTCCTGGATGCCTGCCATCGAAGAGCTAATAGGCGTCAGGAACAATTACGCAATTTACAGGAAGTAATTGCACTCAGCTGGTAGTCATTAGGCTCCTCTCCAGACTATAAAAAGCTACTTGTGCACACGGCCCTCTTTGCAGAAGTCAATGCAGGATTGAATGTCGCAGGACATTACTGTAAGCTTGGCAGGCTGGATTGCTGTCAAGCCTTATCTGTGTTTATTGCTGCCCAAGCTTGTCTGTGCTGGGTTGCTGCCAAGGACCTGTTTGTCTGTTAATTAAATGGCGTAATTTATCTCTGGCTTGGAGTGTGCTTTGGTGTGGAACGAGGGGGGAGTTATAACACACTGTTATAGAAATCATAGCTACCATGCTCCTGAAGGGGTCAATAAAAAGGTAGCGATAGGTGGGTAGGTATGTAGGTAGGCAGGCAGGCAGGCAGGCAGGCAGGCAGGCAGGCAGGCAGGCAGACAGATCAAAATATATGACCTATAATTTCTCTGAAGCCTTTTTGAAAAACAAACAAAATTTGGCATTTCCCCCATTATTTTACAAAGACCAAATCAGAGGTTAAGTAACGGGAATCAAAGTTTGCCCTGATGAAAACTAAGCAGTTTAATGTTCCAGGGATTCTGTGTCTTTAAATGTGTTAATTAATCATACATATAAGGGTGTGAAAAAAATAGACTTATTGTCAGGCCTGAAGTACCAGGATCACATGTAAAGTTCCAATTAAACGTTATTATTTATTTAATAATAAGCTTTATTTGTTATTGCTCATGCCTGTGAACAGGACTAATGCTTAGCGCTATTTTGGCACAAGATAAGGGTCAAGGAAATTCAAGAGGGGTTGGATTTGGATTTTGTTTGTTTGTGGCTACATAGAGATTCTAGGCTGATTCCTCTTTTGACTCCACCCCCAGGTTCTGCCACTCTTTCTCTTATACTTATGAGATGGGCTCAAGAAGAACATTCTATAAGGCTCTGAGGCTGAGAGATAGCAAGTGCCCCATGAGTTTAACCCATTGTTTCTCAATCTTGGCAAGTTCCAGATGTGGGGTCTTCAACTCCTAGAATTCCACAGCCAGCAAGTTTCAGTCCCTACATCTGAAATTTGCTTAGTTTGAGAAGCACTCCTTTAACCACAAAAAGGGCACTTCTCCCATATGTCATTTTCTTGCTAATAAATCATGACATACTCTTCGGGCAATCCATGAAATGTTCTATCAGGGTTGTTTCAAAAGCCAGAACATAAGATATCAGGTGAGGACAAAGATAACCCTTGAAGATGTGATTGGGCAACAAGTTCAAAGAATCACCAAATTGTATCGTGTTTCTAAACTGAGCTGCTGAATTGATTTGAAATGTTCAATCAGATGAGAAGCATATGGATTTGATTTGCAAAAGTTGTAATGAGATAATGATTTGATGGCATTTGGGGGCATGTCGGACACCGTAGCAATTACTCCTTCCAAACACCTACAGATCTGAAAAGATGTTGTTATGTACTGTAATGGTACCAGCTGGCAATAGACGTTATCACCTCATTAAATTCTATACCTTTTCAGGATCAGGTGTGCTTTTATTTTAATTCTCTGTGCTATTTGCATGTCTGCGTGTTTATATGTATGTATGTTATACGTTTTCATCCCTGCAAGAAGCAGAAAGTTCATTTGAGGCTGAAAAAGACAAATTATTCAGTTCTTTTTTTTTACTTGTTCATTCTTGCGCATGAGCTGCTCTGTCTTTCTATAAATCCATATATTATTAATCCTCACCTAGTCCCTTGTCTCTCTGATATCTGCCCTCAGTTCCCCATTCATTCCTTTTTATTTCCTTCTACTTTGACCCCACAAGAGACAGCCCCCCCCCCCACTTTCCTGGCCTTCTGAAAAGGAATCAAAACAAGGCTCTGTGGCTTTGCATGCCCACATAGCCATGAGATTGGCTGGTGCCCTGAAAACTCTTTCTTAACAGTGTTTTATTATACTTGCTTCTGTTTTTAAATATATATATATATACAATTTTTATATTTTGTTCTACACCAGATATAGGGAACCACAGGCCTTTTATGACATGTGGACTTCAACTCCCGGAATTCCTGAGTCAGCATGGCTGGCTCAGGAATTCTGGGAGTTGAAGTCCGCAAGTCATAAAAGGGTCATAGTTCCCACCCCTGTTGTACACCCTCCAAAGTCCCTCAGAAATGTAAGAAATAAATAAATCTTTTTTTAAAAAAGGAAAACAATTCCATTGCTACTTATCTGTCTGACTCAACTGGACGAATGCTCTCCAGTAGTGTGTCTGATGTTAGACTGCTAGGCATAGAACATATATCACTTTATATTACATCCTGCGTAGCTGAGGTACTGGCTGTGTGCCTATTGTTCTTTTGTGTTGTAACGACCTAGGTAACGGGCTGTGTGATGACATCCTGAACTCTATTGTAGTGATATCCTGAGCCCTGTGCTGCAACCTCCTGGGGGGGTTGGCTACGTTGTAACATCCTGAGCGTTTGTGTTGTAACCTCCTGAGTTCTGTGATGTAATGTCCTGAGCAGATGGCTGAGGTGTAACATCCTGGGCTGTGGTTTGGCTCCGAGTTTGCGGTCTGGCCATGTGTTCATGGTGTGTGTCAGTTTGCTTTGTGTGGGGGTCAGAGGGGGAGGGGTGCAGCAGTTGGTGATGCCACCATGGTTTGGCTTCTGGAAAGAGAGATGGGTTTGGGTTTGAGTCTGGTGAGAGTAATTGGTGGTTGCATCCTGTGTTGTTCTGGGTCCAGTGTCGATTTTCGTGGCTGGGACTCGTTTGTTGACTAGGGCTAGTTTCCAGATGTCTGGCAGGTGGAAGGTATCATCATGTTTCAATTTCATGTCCTGTTGCTTTAAGGTGCTGGAAGAAGGAGGAAGTTTTTTCTTCTTTTCTGACTGCGTTCTTGTGTTCTGCAATGCGTGCATTTATTCTCCTATTAGTTTGTCCAATGTATGTATTGAACACAGTCAGAAAAGAAGAAAAAAACTTCCTCCCTCTTCCAGCACCTTAAAGCAACAGAACATGAAATTGATTTTGAAAGAATTAAATTAATCTCCAATACTGAACACTTCAACAAGAGAATAATTATGGAAGCCATCAAAATAGAGAAACACCCCCACAACATGAATAAACATCAATCTTACACAAGAAAAGACCCGAATATGCCAAGATCTGCATACCTGTACCCATGAAAATCTACGAAAACACACACACACACACACACACACACACACACACACACACATCAGAGCTGTATTCTTTTAAAGAATGAGCTACATTCTTGGGTCAAAATAATACACTCAGGACAAAATGTAATCTCTTCAAAATGAATGGGAGATTTAAAATGTTAAGGTAATTTTTTAGGTTGAATAGTTTATTTTTTCTAGGAATATCAAGAGAAGGCTAATGTTAAATCTAGCCTATTTTTACTGTTTAAGATACTCTTGAATCAAATCTTATACTTAACATGTATGGAAGAGAATGACAGTCTCAATACGTTTAAGTGCATGGAAGGAAAGGGTAACACAATGGAATTCTTTCCATTTTTTAAATTTATTATTATTTTGTTTTTATAGCTCTTATCTTTGCCTAGTTTTTCCAAGGTCACCTTTGTGTCTTTATACAATCATCATCCACCCAACCAAAAATATGATGCTTCCAAAAGCAATTTATAAATCTTCCAAACAGACAGTTAGTAGTGATGGGAGACTTTTAATTATCCCAATATTGTTGTAAAGTAAACTCTCTCAACATGGTCCTTCCAGGAAGTTCCATACTTGTATTGCTGACAATATTCTCTTTTGGACCATGGAAGACAGTCCAAAATGATTAACTACATTAACTACGTTTTAATACTCATCAAGATATAAGGCATAACTTAAACAGAAACATTGGGAATAGTGGCCATGTTATATTGAATTTGATGACCTCATGGTGAGATGGGCAGCAAACAATTTAGATGAAAGAGAGAGGGGGGGAGAGGGAGAGGGAGGGAGAGAAAACTAGGTGCCATTAAATCTACAGCTTGGTCTCTAAAAAATGTCAGTGCGATGTTAAGGAAGATTCCACACAGTAAAAATGAATGGGAAAAAGATTTTAAAACAACTTGGAATTCCTCAAGAAGGTACTAAATGGAAAATGGCAAATATTTCCAGAACTGAAAAGGAGAAACATGTTGCAAGTGGAAACAGAGACAGTTGACCAAGGAAGAAATTCTGTTCATCAAGTTAATGAACAATGCTAAGAACAGAAACTAGGGTTTCTTGGGGTATTTTGAAATAAAGGAAGAGGGAAGAAGTATGTCAGGCGATTATTAAAAATGGGGAAATGCTGAGAGAGATCCAGTGCTTATCTGTGGTTCCTCATAAAATCGGAGTGAGATACCAAGCAGATTGTCCCAAAATATAATCTTGAGCCCAGTTCTCTTCAGCATTTATAATTAGTAATTTGATGAAGACATGGAAGGAATTTGAACAAGCCTGGAAGATAAATGTAATGAATGACAGCGCTAATGAGGTGGGGGGGGGGGTTGGTAAATGCAGGATGATAAAAATATCAGTGACAGGACAAATATAATTAAGTAACGTCTTAGTGTGGATCTCTTAATAATGGACAACCTGTTGCAATTAAATGGAATAAAGTAATATTGTGAAATATTGTATTCTGATTTAATTCAAAAGTAAAATCTTTTGTTCTATATGTTGATCATGGTTTTTATTTTATTTTTTAAAAATCCCCCCCAAAGAAATCAAAGGAATACCTAAATCATATTTTATTATTAACTTGTCTCACAAAGTAGAAACAAACAAAAAAATATCTAAGATAGTCTAAACTACAACCTTACACATTTTAGCTGGAAAAAAACCACCACTTTACTAATATATGTATATGTGCATGTACATCACTGATGGGATTCAAATAGTTTAATAACCGGTTCTCTGCCCTAATGATTTCTTCCAACAACCAGTTCACCAAACTGCTCAGAAAGGTAACAACCGGTTCTCCCAAGGTGGTGCAAACTGGCTGAATCCCACCACTGATGTATATGTCAAAGGTGGGTTCCTACCAGTTCGCACCTATTTGGTAGAACTGGTTCATCAAATCTACTGAACCGGTTAGAAGAGGTTCCACCAGTGGACCCGGAAAGCAGGCCACACCTACAGAAGAGGTTCCAAAATATTTTGAAACCCACCACTGGTCCTTGGATATGATTATTCTACACTATCATGCTCATATTTATAAAACTCAGTGCCTCTGTGAAAGGTAAGGATGACTACTGCGTTTGTGGTGCAATCAGAACATTGCGTGTGTTGAAGTTGTTTTAACGCAAACCAAGGATGCCTTTAAAAAAAACAAGTTTACCTCATATTCTTATGCATGCCAGTGCTGTGTGTGAGGTAATTTAAGGTGGTTCTGACAAGTGTCATCGGCATCTTCATATCCGGTCACATGGGCAGCAAGCCACTGCCATCTGGTCACATGAGCAGCAAGCCACTCCCATAAAGGAGGCCACACCCACAGAGTAGGTTTAAACAATTTTTGAAACCCACCACCAGTACATGTTGTGTGTGTGTCTCTCTGTGTGTGTATTGGAGGCAGATTGATGTAATGGTCAAGGCATCAGGCTAGAAATCAGAAGACTTTGAGTTGTGGTCCTGCTTCAGATATAAAGCCAGTTGGGTTACCTTGGGCCAGTCACTTTGTCTCAGCCCTAGGAATGAGGCAATGGCAAACCACTTTTGAAAAACCTTGCTTACAAAAATGACAGTCACCTTGTACATATTTGATTGGGAGAAATACATATGCTAATGATAGTCAATTATTATTAAAATCCCCCACTGAGAGATAGATAGGGAGAAAGTAATTAAATCTAACTACCGGTATGTGTACACACATACACACACGTACACACAGGTACACAGAGGAGAAATATAAAGGCAACACCGAAATTCTATTACGCAGAGTTGCTTCTTAGGTTTTTACTTAAAATGAAAACATATAAAGTGGTCCCCAGCAAACATTCTTTCCAAAAGAGTTTCTGAGATGATGCTATCCGGAGGAGGAGGAACTAAACAGGACTTTAGAAAAATGGATTTGATGAATATTTATTTATTTATTTATTTATTTATTTATTTATTTATTTATTTATTTATTTATTATTTATCTATTTATTATTTATTTATTTATTTATTTATTTATTTATTTATTTATTTATTTATTTATTTATTTATTTATTTATTTATTTGTCTTGTATGCCGCCCACTCCCGGAGGACTCCGGGCGGCTCACAAAAGACAAGGGAAAAGGGGGAACGAGACAAAGACAACATATTAAAAAGAAAACCAACATTCACAATTTCCGTGGAGGTAGATGCTTCTCAGCCCCCCCCCCCCAGCCTGCTGGAACAGCCAGGACTTGGTGGCTTTGCGGAAGGCCGGGAGGGTAGTAAGGGTCCGGATCTCAACAGGGAGCTCATTTCAGAGGGCCGGAGCTGCAACAGAGAAGGCTCTCCCCCAGGGAGTCGCCAGCTGACATTGGCTGACAGATGGAATCCGGAGGAGACCAAACCTGTGCGATCTAATTGGTCTGAGAGAGGTAATCGGCAGGAGGCAGTCTCTCAGAATAGCAATAGCAATAGCAGTTCAACTTATATACCGCTTCATAGGGCTTTCAGCCCTCTCTAAGCGGTTTACAGAGTCAGCATATTGCCCCCAACAACAACCCGGGTCCTCATTTTACCCACCTCGGAAGGATGGAAGGCTGAGTCAACCCTGAGCCGGTGAGATTTGAACAGCCGAACTGCAGAACTGCAGTCAGCTGAAGTAGCCTGCAGTGCTGCACTCTAACCACTGCGCCACCTCGGCTCTCTGAGAACCCGGAGAGAAAGAAGGTTGGAAGTCATTATTTGAAATCCTGAAAGAGAAAGGATTTCCCTGGAAAGATGGGAAATTCTGTGAAAGAAGATACTGATGACACAGTCACAAAATACATCATATGAAAAATGGGGGGGAAAATGGAAACAATTTTAAAAAGCCAGTATGGATAGATGCTAATTTCTTTAAAATGCTGGCGACAAAAAAGGACCATCTACAGAAAAACAGCTGGGCTTTGATTGTGCTGTTGATCTTTCTCTTTTGAAGTTCTACACTGCCCTAATATATTACCAACCGATTTAAGAAAAATAATGCTTGAAAAACATGGCTTTGGAAGAATGCATATATTGGGCCAAATGCATGCATTTTAAATTATTCAGGAGAATAGATTTATGGATGTTCACACAAAGTTTTAAAAAAATTAGAGCATTGCAGAATAGAATGGAAAGGAATAGGAACTAGAAAATCTGTCTCGCTCAACAACTCTAGTTTTAGACCCAGTTAACTGTCACAAATATCAATTATTTTAGCTCTCATTTGAATCCTTCTTTCCATAATGCTCCTGTAATGATTGTCTAAACCAATTACACTTAATCCTTAAGGGTAGCAAGTCTTAAATTCAATAATTTCATACAATAAGGTCTGAAGTCAAACACAGGGAGAATGCAAATGTTGTACTCTAACAGAAATAGCTGAAGCCGACCTCCGGTTGACTGGGAAGTCAGAGAGAGTTCTCCTTGGAAGACAAAGGCAGAAAGGGTGACTTTTCAAAGTGAGGAGATTCATAAACCAGAAGTAGGCAGAGTGAGAGATAAAACTGGAAGGCATAATGCATTTGCAACTACATACCACACATTTTCAGCAATGAGGATCATTGTCAAATACTTTGAAGATAGTGGGTCTGAAGGCTAAATTGTAGGGTGGACAGCAGAGGTGGGTTCCTACCAGTTCGCACCAGTTCGGTAGAACCAGTTCGTCAAATCTACTGAACCGGTTAGAAGAGGTTCCACCAGAAAGCAGGCCACACCTACAGAAGAGGTTCCAAAAATTTTTGAAACCCACCACACACACACACACACACACACACACACAAACACACACACACACACACACACACACACAAAGACTCACACAGAGAGAGAAAGGAAGAAAAATAAAGAAAAAAAGAAAAAAGAAAGAAAAAGTGAGAGATGAAAGAAAAAAAGGAAAAAGGGACAGAGAGACAAAAGGAAGGAGAGAGAGAGAGGGGGGGGGAGAGAGAGAGAGAGAACACATGGCCGGCAAGCCACACCCACAGGTCACATGGCTGGCAAGACACTCCCACAAAGGAGGCCACACCCACAGAGTAGTTTGGAAAATTTTTTGAAACCAACCACTGGTGAACAGGTAAGGAAGCTAGGTATGTTTATAGGAGCCAATCTGGCTCAGTAACCAGGACAAGAGGTTTAGCCTTCTGAACTGTCAGATTTGTGCTGGAGCCCATCCTCAGGGAACATCTCTCTACTGGAAGACATTTTGGTAGAGAGAAGTTCCCTACGGATGGGCTCTAGCACAAGTCCAAAATCTCAGAAGACTAAATATCTGGTCCCAATGACTGATCTAGATTGGATCCTGCAATCTATCCTGGGACATTTTATATTTGCTTTCATCCATAGGTATGTTTAGAGAAGATTTAGGGGAGACATGATAGCCATCTTCCAATACTTGAAGGGATGCCACAGGGAAAAGGGTATCAATTTATTCTCCAAATCACCTGAAAGCAGCACAAGAAGGAATGGGTGGAAGCCAGAGGTGGGTTCCTACCAGTGCGCACCTATTCGGTAGAACCGGTTCATCAAATCTACTGAACCGGTTAGAAGAGGTTCCACCAGTGGACCCAGAAAGCAGGCCACACCTACAGAAGAGGTTCCAAAAAATTTTTAAACCCACCACTGGTGGGTATGTAATGTCCCACAGTTATCTACGCATTAATAATGATCTAGTAATATTTCCTTATACATTTTAGGGACCTTTCCTTACATAATTGATGTTTTCTTTCATACTTTTGGATTTCTAATTTCTGTTTCCATTAGTTGGCAATTGCTAAAACCAATCCCACATGAAAAAGTATTCAAAGCCTTCTTGATTTTAATTGTCAATTTATTTATTCCTGCACGTTGTAATATTTATTCATTTACATATCTCTGTTTTTCCACTGTTGTGCAAACACAATTCCAGCAGCTGCTAACATGTGTAAAATTAAATATTTATTATACTCCCTTTCAAATAGCCAACAAAATATTTCTGGTTTTAATTCCATATCTTGCTTTATGATTGCTTCTAACCACTAACTTCTGAATAGCTACTTGGGCCGACCTAAGTACTAATTCATAATTTCATATCTGGTCACATGGGTGGCAAGCCACTCCCACAAAGGAGGCCACACCCACAGAGTAGATTCCAACAATTTTTGAAACCCACCACTGGTGGAAACTCATCGGATGGAGATCCAGCCTGGAGTTAAGGAGGAATTCCCTGACAGTGGCAACAATCAATGGAATAGCTTGCTTCCTAAAGTTGTGATTGCTGTATCGCTGGAGGTTTTCAAGAAAAGATTAGACAATTTGTCCGGGATAATATAAGGACTCCCTCCTTGGGCAGGAGTTTGGACTACAATACCTCCAAGGTCCTGTCAACCCCTGTGGTTTTATAATTTCTATTCTATGTTAATTGGTATTGAGATAACATGTAGTATCTCAGTACTGATCTTTTTATATCTGATGCAGCAATCAATATGTATTCATACATATGTGACTCCACTGCACAGTTCTACACATAACATGCAATAGGGGAAATGTCTAAACCTAGTTCTGGAGGGGGGCTAGTACATGATTCCTTCGAGACTATTATTTTAATTTAGTCTGCATTAATATTTTCTTGGCATTCCTGAGTGCAAGTCTTTTATATATTTTACTCTGACCTTAGATGAAAAGAATAATCAGCAGAATGAAGGTGGGATAAAAATTTTATGAATGCTTTAGTTAAGTCATTGGAAGGTCTGCCATCCTTCAGTGGAAGAAAGGCTCGGCTCTGAATATGCAAGCAAGGCTCTCCAATCTAAAATGGATGGGAATCTGGGGAAATGTGGTCCATAAATTCAGCCAGCCCCAGGTTGCTTCATCTTGCACAAGCAGTATTTATGCAGCAAATATCCATTGATCTTTCTGACCTTGGCAGCAATTATTTTTTCTGTAGAACCAGCTGTTATTGAACAATTCATGCAATTCATATTCACTTTTCTTCCATCATAAATAATATGAGCAGCACAAAAAAGATAATCCTGGAGGTCAACTTTGTCTTTCAAATTGATCTCCTAATCCCTTCTTGGTTTTTTTTTTTTTGGAAGAAAATCTTTTCTTCATAAATCATGACCATACTAGAAATACCGTTAGTTCCTCCTCTCCCAAGTTCAGATTTCTTCCTCAAGGAGTTACTTGGAGAGATGGGAGTAATTCTGATTATCTGGATGACTGCTTGATGCTTTTAGTCACTGAATTGTCCCAGAAGATACTGAAAGTCTAAATGAGTTTCCGAATCCAATTGGATCTGAAATGCTAAGTGGTTCCTTTCATAGTTACAACCATTTTGTCTCTATCTGATCATTAACATCCTTATAATAAAAAATTCTTTCAGTAGCATGCCCTCTCCTATTTCTTGAGCAATTATTGTTTAGCTGTCCATGTAATCTCCCATATAATAAGAACCGGGGCGACACAGTAGTTAGAGAGCAGTACCACAGGCTACTTCTGCTGACTGCTGATTGCCAGACGTTTGGGAGTTTGAGTCTCACCACGCTCAAGGCTGACTCAGCCTTCCAGCCTTCTGAGGTGGGTAAAATGAAGACCCAGATTGTTGTGGGCAATAGGCTGGCTCTGTCAACCACTTAGAGAGGGCTGCAAAAGCAACGTGAAGCCGTATATAAGTCTAAGTGCTATTGCTATATATTATATTATATTGTATATTTTGTAAATCAAATTATTACATAAGCATTTTACATATATAGTAAACTGTTGTGGCCCAGCAGGAGCCGTTGGAGCTGCCACCAGACTCCGACAGTGAGGGGCCCTATGAGTCAGCTCTAGAGGATGTTGAGGATCCTGGACAGCTTTCTGACTTTGAGCAGGGCGCAGAGAGGCTGGTTGGCCACCAGGAGGCACCTGAGCCCTGGACCAGTGGGGAAGAGACAAAGGAGAGTGATCCAGATGCCAGCAGTGAGTTGTTCCTGGATGCCCGGCACCGAAGTGCTAATAGGCGTCAGGAACAGTTGCGCAAGTACAGGAGGTAATTGCACTCAGCTGGTGGTCATTAGGCTCCTCTCCAAACTATAAAAGGACTGCTTGTGCACACGCCCCTCTTGCAGAATTCAACACAGGAACTAATGTTGGAGAACATTATTGTGAGCCTGGCAGGCTGGATTGCTGCCACGGCTTATCTGTGCTGGATTGCTGCCCAAGCTTGTCTGTGCCGGTTTGCTGCCAAGGACCTTTCTGTCTGTTAATTAAATGCCGTAACTTACCTTTGGCTCGGAGTGTGCTTTGGTGTGGAACGAGGGGGGTCAGAACAGTAAACCATATATACTATTCAAAATATTCCTATTTTCAAACAAAATGAGTTGAATCACAGCACAAGCTAAATAAAGGAAACCAGCATCAGTAATATGACCACAACTTGATGGTGAATGAGGCAGCAGAGTTGTCATATATTACTGTCATCTGTCTGGATGAAGATGATGATACTACCTTGTCTGATATCTCCCTGCCTTAGTTTCTGGTCCATCGGCAATCTTGATGACTTTTGGGATGGCTTTGATTGTGAATGGCATCTTACCTGTGGTCAGGATCTCTGAGATCAGGTTGAAAGTATGGTAGATTGGGCTGCAGAGACAAACTTGGTCCTCTAGACCGATTAGATTCCAGAGATTAGGCCTCCTCCGAATTCCATCCGCCGGCCAGTGTCAACTGGCGACTACCCAGAGGAGAGCCTTCTCTGTGGCCGCTCCGACCCTCTGGAACGAACTCCCCATGGAGATTCGAACCCTCACCACCCTCCAGACCTTCCGCAAAGCCCTTAAAACCTGGCTATTCCGACAGGCCTAGGGCTAAAAAGCTTCTACCTCCTTCTCGAATGGTATGATTCTTGTGTGTTTTAAATTATGTATTGTTGTGTGTCGTTTTAATTTTTGTCTGCATCCCTCTCCCTTGGTTGAGCTGTGAGCCGCCCTGAGTCCCCTTCGGGGGAAAAGGGTGGCATATAAATAAAATAAACATTCAAACATTCAAATCTGATACAAACTTGGTGCAAAGCTGGTACAAATTTTTCTGTACCAGGGGACACATTTCCCAGCACAATCCCTCCCCAAGCTACAGAGTGGTGTCTGGGTTGCATGACCCGTCAAATGCGCACCTGACAAATGCGCGCCAACAAAACCGGGCCGACGAAACCACGGCCGCCATCAACAAACAACAAAGTGGGACGCGAAAACAACGCTATAAAGGGTTATGGTTAGGGTTAGGGTTGGGGTTATAACGTTGTTTTCTGGCTTGCCAAGAGAGAATTCCCACTATCTTCCCTGCATAAGCAAAACCCAGGAGTTTACAGCCTCCATGACACCTACAGATATGCTTCAAGTAATCCCAGTTCTGACACATCTAGGTGATCATATGAAAATGATTGATTACATTTTGCAGCAAACATTATGTGATCAGGGGAAGGAGGGAGACATCCGTCAACTCATTCTTATGGTCAGATTATACCTTAATCCCGGTGAGATTAGAAGCCACAGGTCATCTCAGTTGGGAATGGGATTGAAATTGAGATTGCTAGAATTTTACATGGAAATGGAGATACTAGATGCTCCAACTGGGTTCAGCAAACACTGAGGAACATGAGACATTATTACTGATCATGTTAGTAATTGAGAAAGCCCCTCAATTTTTTTAAAAAGTCACTTTGTCCTTCACTGACTATATGAAGGATTTTGATTGTGTTGATCACGTCAAAGAATAGAATATGATTACAAAAATGTGAATCCCAAAACACCTCATTATTCTCATGCAAAAACTTTACATGAGAACAATGCAAGACTCAGAAATCCAGAGTCCAGACAGTCTATGCCAGCCTGGCTCCAGTTGGCACCAGAATGAAGAAAACTGTACCCTGTTTCCTTATTTATTCAAACTATACACTGAATATAGTGCATTGTGTAAGAAAATTGGTGTGATTTTGAAATTGGAAGAAGAAACACCAATAGCTTATGCTCCATTGATGATATTACTCTCTTAACTGAAAATATTTCGAACTCTGGTATGGAAAGTCAAGGAGGACAGTGAAAAATAGGACTAAGCAAAAGAAGAAGAAAAACTAATGACAGGGATGTAACGAACAGTCTTAGAACTGACAAAGAAGATATCAGAGTGGTGGATAATTTCTGCCTTTTAGGACCAACTATCAATAATAAAGAAGCCAGCAGTCAAGAAATATGTCACAGGTCCAACACTTGGTAGAGTAGCAGTAAAGGCCTTGAAAAATATTTCAGATACTATGATGCCTCTTTACTTACATAGCTCACAATAATGCAAGCAATCATTTTCCTTGACCCTCTGAAGAAGGGAAAGTTGGACTTTGAGGAAACAGACTAAAAAGAGAATGAATGATTTTGATCTTTGGTGTTAAAAGAAGATTCCTGAAAACACCATGCATGGCCAAAACAAGCAAGCAAATAAATTGATCATTTGAACATATCAACTCAAGTTCTCACTTGAGGCATAGATAACCAGCTTACTTTACCATATTATGTCACGTGAAGACCTAGCTCTCCTGAGAAGCTTGTAATGTTATTAAAAATGAAATGAAGGAGAAAAAGAGGACAAACAGAACCAAGGTGGATTATTTCAATTACAGTGCTTATGGGCCAGTGGTGGGTTGCTCATCCCATTCCAACCGGTTCGGTTGGAACGGGGGCGGCGGTGTCCTCGTGCATGCGCGCAGTTCATGCATACGTCTTAGCGCCTGCGCGATGCTCCAGCTGCTCACGGAGAATTGTGCAGGCACTGTATGTGCCATCCAGCTGCTCGCAGAGAATCGCGCAGGCGCTGTATGTGCCATGCGCCTGCGTGGAAGCGCAGAAGCCTTCAAAGACCGGTAAGGAGTGCGGGCGGACGGGTGGGCCCTTTGCCATTCCCGGAAGTTACTTACTTCCGGGTTCGCCGACCAACCGGTTCGCGGGGACAGCCGTGAACCGGTTGAAACCCACCCCTGTTATGGGCGTACAACAGTGGTGGGATTCAGCCGGTTTGCACCTATTCAGGAGAACCGGTTGGTAACTTTCCAGGCAGTTCGGAGAACTGGTTGTTGGAAGAAATCTTCTTTTGTTTTTTCCCCACTTTACAGGGCTAATCCTGTAAGGAAGGCAGGGAGGAAACATTCTGGTGTTGTTTCTAGCCTCGTCTTTGTTTACCTGCTTACAGAAACTGGTTAACCTCGATTACATTGTAAGAGCTAAGGCGAAGTACCCATCAACGGGAGTGATGTTGAGTTTGCCACACCCACCCAGTCACGTGACCACTGAGCCCCGCCTACCCAGCTGGCCATTAGGGCAGAGAACGGGTTGTTAAATTATTTGAATCCCACCACTGGTGTACAATGGGAGGGACTGAAAGACAGGTTGGGGACAGGTCATCCTGGCGAAAGTTCCTCTATTGAATATCGTCACTTATATTGATTTCATGGTACAGAATCAATCATTCCACAGGGTCATTAAGGATTTTGTTTAGAGTAGTGTGGACTTCTGGTGAGGATTCATGGCGAACTGGATATCCCTTGAAAAAGCAGGGATGGCATTGTGGCACAGATTGGAGGTAAGATGGGTGAATTCTGGTTGGCAAAGTGATTCTAGAAGGAGAAATGTGAGTTCACACACACATACTCTAGAGAGCTGTTCCATGTGACTAGATTATAGGAATCACGGTTTTTGTGGATGGCTTGTGAGTCGAGTGGCTGGGACTCATGGGATTTCAACCAAGCTCATAGCCATAATGTAGCCAATTCAGACACAAGGCTCACTGAACCACATTTCTTAATCACTTTCGGAATTGCTTCTTAATTGCTTTTCAATTATTAGTAACCATTGGAGCAACACGGTTTATAGCACTCATCGGGTTTCTTTCAATCTATAGTTTAAAAATAAAATAAAATACAAGATTAAGGACTTTGAAAATTCATTTTTGGGGGATGAAGGCAAAATGGTGATTAGAATGTTGATTTTAGAATATTGCAAACAGACTAGGGGTCCAGATGGATTTGAAATAAAATTTGGAAATTAATGATAAGAATCCTTCCCATGGGAAAGTGCTATCATTTTAAGTCTTAAAAAAAATAAGATGGGGCTTTGAAGGTTGGGCATTAGGAGGAATTTGAAGGAGGTAAAGATTACAATTCAAGGGAAAGAATGCTTACGTTTGACTTATTAATACAGAAGTTGAAGAAAATAATTTGACACGAGACACTAGACATAGGCATTTGTGAAATATGGATTTTCTTAAAATTAAAACTGAATTTTAAGAAGGTCTGCGTTTAACTGTGTTTAAAATATATTATGGAAGAGAAACAAGTTTTACCAGGCAAAAGTGTACCAATAATTTTCAAATATTGGATTTCCAAGAGAGATCTGTTAAAGTTTCGAAGGATTTGTGAGAAGGGATAAAAAAAGAGAAAAGAAATCAAGTTCTGAGATATTACTGAAGGGATTAAAAATCAAGGTTGTTAAAAATAAAAGAAAGAAATATGAAGTTGATGTACTGATAAAAATTAAAATAGATATATTGCTGTCTCCTTAATGGACTTCTGATGACTAAGACTGAATGCTGAGACTTTAAGTACCGGTATTTGTTTATAGGTAAGAGATGGGATATGGGAAGAAGATGTCACTTGTTATATTTTAAGAGAATGTGATAAGTTCCTCAAATTATTTATACTTATGATGAAGGGAAAAGTCATTTCTTTATGTTTCCTTTCTTTTTCTTCTTTATATCCTTATTTTTATTTTCTTTTTTTCTATTTACTTCTCTCGATTTTCTATCTCTTCTTTTTATATTTCTATTTTTTATTATTTGGATCAGTTCAATCTTTTTACATGTGACGTTTGATAGCAATAGTAATAGCAATAGCAGTTAGACTTATATACCGCTTCCTAGGGCTTAACCCTAACCCTAGGGCAAGCCACTCCCACAAAGAAGGCCACACCCACAGAGTAGGTTCGAACAATTTTTGAAATCCACCACTGAGTGGTATCGTGGGCGTGGTGTGGTGGGCGCAGCAGGGGAAGGATACTGTAAGAGCTCCATTCCCTCCCCCCACTCCAAGGGAAGGTTACTACAAAATCCCCATTCCCTCCCGATCAGCTGGGACTCAAGAGGCAGAGAATAGATGGGGGTAGGGCCAGTCAGAGGTGATATTTACCAGTTCTCCAAACTACTCAAAATTTCCACTACCGGTTCTCCAGAACTGGTCAGAACATGCTGAATACCACCTCTAGTCTTGACCATGAAAGTTTGGGAGAAAAAGAAGTATGCAAGTATCCACTACAGAGGTCTCTGTGTGGACTTCCTCCTGAGCCTATTGATTGAATTCCAAAGTTTCGGGATGCTGTAATTCCGAACAATAACCGGAATTATAGTAACTATTGCCAGAAAATGGAGCATCTTCCTTTGTCAGACAGATTTCCCTGCCTAGCGTTTGATTGTGTTTACTAACGGCTCTACACTTATAGTCGATAATATTGTCGCCTTCAATTTCCAGCATGGAGGCAGACGGCTTAAAGAGCCTGTCAGGGAGTGATCTGTTCCATCTCAAAATTGAAACCTGCACTCAGCGTTGCGAGCCACTTCTTGTCACGCCAACGGAGCATCATCCAAGGGGATGATGCATCTGAAATTTAGGGAAGCATTTTTTTTTGCCAGTCCTTTCTATCATCTGTGACAGAGTCTTAGCAAATGTTCCAGTGTGTCACTACCGTGGTGCAGTTAAGTTCCCTTGCTTGGCAGTGCGCTTCTGAAATTGCTTTTCAAATTCAGGTGTTTTTTTTTCTTTTTTGCTGATGGACCATTCTGCAGCTAAAAGTGAAACCCTGACCCTGTTGAACTAAGTGGAAACTCGCCATCACAAGGTTTTATTTTTGTTTCCTGTGCAAAATAGCAAGGGGGAAGGGTGGGGAAAGAGGTGACTTTGTTATTAAAGCTAAAGACAGGTCTATATGCTGTGGAGCTTCTCTCTCTCTCTCTCCCCCTCCCTCTCTCCCTCTCTCTCCATCTCTCTCTCTCTCTCTCTCTCCCTCTCCCTCCCTCATCTCATTATCATCTATCTCAGTGTTTCTCCACCTTGAAGACTTGAAAGTATGTGGACTTCAACTCCCAGAATTCTGGGAGTTGAAGTCCACACACTTTTAAGTCTCCAAGGTGGAGAAACACTGATCTATCTAATTAATATAATTATTTCTCCCTCTCTTTTTCACTCTCTCTCCAGCGCACACTGGAAGATGTTGCCTCTTTCTGGGATCTCTCTCTCTCTCTCTCTCTCTCTCTCTCTCTCTCTCTCTCTCTCTCTCTCTCTCTCTCTCCTCTCCCTCTCCCTCTCCCTCTCCCTCTCCCTCTCCCTCTCCCTCCCTCATCTCATTATCATCTATCTCAGTGTTTCTCCACCTTGAAGACTTGAAAGTATGTGGACTTCAACTCCCAGAATTCTGGGAGTTGAAGTCCACACACTTTTAAGTCTCCAAGGTGGAGAAACACTGATCTATCTAATTAATATAATTATTTCTCCCTCTCTTTTTCACTCTCTCTCCAGCGCACACTGGAAGATGTTGCCTCTTTCTGGGATCTCTCTCTCTCTCTCTCTCTCTCTCTCTCTCTCTCTCTCTCTCTCTCTCTCTCCCTCTCCCTCTCCCTCTCCCTCCCTCATCTCATTATCATCTATCTCAGTGTTTCTCCACCTTGAAGATTTGAAAGTATGTGGACTTCAACTCCCAGAATTCTGGGAGTTGAAGTCCCCACACTTTCAAGTCTCCAAGGTGGAGAAACACTGATCTATCTAATTAATATAATTATTTCTCCCTCTCTTTTTCACTCTCTCTCCAGCGCACACTGGAAGATGTTGCCTTTTTCTGGGATCTCTCTCTCCCTCTCCCCCCCTCTCTCTCTCCCTCTCTCCCTCTCCCTCCCTCTCTCTCTCTCTCCCTCTCCCTCTCCCTCCCTCATCTCATTATCATCTATCTCAGTGTTTCTCCACCTTGAAGACTTGAAAGTATGTGGACTTCAACTCCCAGAATTCTGGGAGTCGAAGTCCCCACACTTTCAAGTCTCCAAGGTGGAGAAACACTGATCTATCTAATTAATATAATTATTTCTCCCTCTCTTTTTCACTCTCTCTCCAGCGCACACTGGAAGATGTTGCCTCTTTCTGGGATCTCTCTCTCTCTCTCTCTCTCTCTCTCTCTCTCTCTCTCTCTCTCTCTCTCTCTCTCTCTCTCTCTTTGTGTGCCAAACACTGTTTTAGGCTTGCCCCAAATTTGCAGTACTCAGGTTTAGATTTGCATTTATCCTTTTAATTACTTTAAAAAAACGGAAAGAAAACCACCAGCTTCTGAGAAAACGGATCAAAATATTGAAATCAATCTGACAAATATAAGCTTTTCGGTTAAATCTATTTTTTTTAATGGAGAATGCATTTGAAAGTTCAAGATTAACCTATTGATCATTGCTCCCTGTTCCTCTCCCCCCCCCACACACACACCCGGGGCTTCATTATTCTGATATTAATCTGCTAACAAATGGCATCCTTGATAACTTGAAGGAAAGAATAATAACACATTTATATTAATTACAAAAGAAATTACTTTTTCAGGGGGAAATGTCAATTGTCAGAGTAATACTTAATTCCATTTTAATTAGCTGTGAGGAGTAAAAAAAAATCCCTTTGAAATAACAAAAAAAATAAAAAATAAAGCCACCATTGTCTAACTTTTATACTTGTTTTCTGGAGCTCAGCTACTTCATTTAATCAGTTGTGGTGAGGGGTTAGAAAAGATCCCTCATTTAATCATGCCAGTTCTGCAAACTAATTTATGTTTTCTTCTTCTTTAGTTGAGCAAGTCTACAACTTTAGGAGATGGGAGTCCTTAGAGTAAATCCATATTTAGACCTGTTTTAAAGTGCATTTTCTCACAAAAGAATCATTCATCGTGGCATTTACCTCCACTTGGTTATAGGAGATATTTTAGAGAGCTAGTTTGGTCTAGTGCTTAAGGCACTAGGCTAGAAATTGGGAGAGTGTGAGTTCTAGTTTCCCCTTAATCATGAAAGCCGACTGAGTGACCTTGGGCTGGTTATTCTCTCTCAGCCCAACCCACTTCACAAGGTTGTTGTGGGTGGAAATAGGAAGAGGAAGATGCATTGGAGATGTGCCGTGGACAAATAAATAGAAAATATGCCTATACAGGTAGTCCTTAATCCTTGCTCTTCAATCCTTGAAGTTATTCATTTAGTAACCTTTCTAAGGTACACTGGTTCAATAAAAAATTGAAGGGAGGGTGGGAGGGAGGGAGGTTTGACGAGGAGTGTTAGATTTTAATGTAATATGATTGCACATGTATACTGTCTTCTCTTATTTTTTTCCTTTAAAACTAGGATATGTTAAGTATATTGTTATGGAAGTATAAATACCATGTCCACCCAGTCACATGATCACCGAGCCACACCTTCCTAGCTGATCATTAGGGCAGAGAACTGGTTGTTAAATTATTTGAATCCCACCACTGTGTGTGTGTTTGTGTGTCTGTGTGTAAGCTCAGTCCATTAGAAAGGATTTCCATCACAATGCACTACTGTAGATTTGTATTACCTTACAGCAAATTACTAAGTGAGGGGGTTGGGAGCGAGCCAAATAACAGTTATTCTCTTCTCTCTGACAGATGTCAACAATAATTTTAGTCAAACCTTTTTCCCGCCACCCCACAGCATTGAACCTCAGCAAGATACTTTCAACTTTTGGAAGTGGTTGTTATAGCCTGGGATTATTATTTTATTTTTTTTTAAAAAAGGACAGTCTATCAGTGTCAGGGCATGAAAAATCGTACTTTGCCAAAGTGTATAACCAACAGCTTGAGTAATGCTTTACAGTAAAGAATTCCTCTTCCCACTTAATCCAACCTTCCATTTATTCTTTACTCGCATGTGGTTGGCAGTGTTACGTCTCCGATCATTTGTCTCGTTTTTTGACCCCTGTAATAGATGGCAGAAGAATATATTTTTTTTTAAAAAAAACAATAATGTTTACATACTTTGATTAAGCAAATGCTGAATATGCACAAAAAGTGTTTTAGGGGAATATTACTTTGATCTATTTGCCAGCTGGCGGTTTGTGCTCAGCAATTTTTGCCTTTTGTTTTGTTCCCTGCTTTCGATTAGAAAGGAATAAACTTTGAGTTTACATAGCAAGATTTACAGCTATATTTGCTTTGGGTTTTTAACTATGAACTTTGAGCTCAAAATAGCTCTTATCCAGGAAATGCACCTGAAAATAATATTCAGTCGACTGGCAAAGATTTTGTTCATATATATAAAAAAAATACATCCTTTCCTTCGTATAAACTTATTTTGATATTAAGTTACTGTACTAAAAGGCAAAGCTGGTGAACTTTTGCTCCAGAATACCAAATTTAAGAAGTGCTGTGATGCAGGTAAAAATGAAACTTTCTGCAATATTCACGGACTGACGAATGTTGCGCACCATTAATATAATTTAGGTTTTATAAAAATAGCAATAGCAATAGCAGTTAGACTTATATACCGCTTCATAGGGTTTTCAGCCCTCTCTAAGCGGTTTACAGAGTCAGCATATCGCCCCCACAGTCTGGGTCCTCATTTCACCCACCTCGGGAGGATGGAAGGCTGAGTCAACCTTGAGCCGGTGAGATTTGAACCGCTGAACTGCAGATAACAGTCAGCTGAAGTGGCCTGCAGTACTACACTCTAACCACTGTGCCACCTCATATGTCATTTTGGTCCATTTTATCTGATGATGGTAAACCCAACCTAGACATATCTGTGTTAAGACGAAGATCACATGATTTAAACACTTTATGGTTAGTGAAATATTGTAAACCATCACCTTATAACCCAAGATTGTAAGGACATCACATGCTGATCATAAAGAAAATAGCACTTAACAATAGACAATAGACTTACATACTGCTTCACAGTGTTGTACAGCCCACTTTAAGCAGTTTACAGAGTCAGCATATCGCCCCCAACAATCTGGGTCCTCAGTTTACCGACTGAAAGTTTACCGATTATAAATAACTTTACATCTGGATACATTTTTCTGAATTTGGTTTGAATGGCTAAGATTTGTTAGGTAAGCTCCCCGTTCAGAGAAGCGTTGTTAGAGTTGTGTTGGAGAACACACAAACCAGCATACAGAGACACTGCAGTTACAATAGGCTTTTACTTTCGTGGAAATAGAGATATCAGAATCTATCAAACAGTCCAAGTCATACACAGATAAGACAGTCAATCATCAATGTCCTTCAGTTAAGGGATAATCCAAATTACATAGTCCAGTATCATATAATCAGTTCCTGCCAATTACCTCCCATAGACCCATTAGATCCCACAGATTAAGCCTCCTCCGAATTCCATCTGCCGGCCAGTGCCGGCTGTCGACCACCCGGAGGAGAGCCTTCTCTGTGGCTGCTCCGGCCCTTTGGAACGAGCTCCCCGTGGAGATTCGGACCCTCGCCACCTTTCAGGCCTTCCGGACAGCCGTTAAGACCTGGCTGTCCCAGCTAGCCTGGGGTTGAGTTCCCTCCCCTACTCGAATTTGCTGTGCTTGCTGTTTTTTTTTTTAATTGTTTGTATCGTTGTCCTGTTTTGTCTTACTTTTCTGTATTTGTTCCCCTTCCCTTGGCTTTTGTTCATCCGCCCTGAGTCCTTTCGGGGAATAGGGCAGCTTACAAATCGAATAAATTCCAATTCCAATTCCAATTCGAGTTCAGAACTCAAGGTTTGCTAGCAGTTGCAAAACTTACAATAGCTCACGGCACTCAGATCAGATCAGCCCAGCATCCAACGAACAGAGAGCTAACAGTCATTCTGGCTCCCTCTAATGGCCGATTGAGGAAAACAGCAACCAATCACATTTTACAGTATGATTTAAAGAAACAGGTATAGCATTGTTACATGGTTTATATATTGCCAACCCAACCGTTAGATTATATTCCTAACGAGAGTTTAAGATTATTATTTTTTTAAAAGACGATAAATTTATTTCTGAAGAGTTCACTGGTTGACAGTGAGAACAATCAACCAGCGGAACAACTTGCCTCCAGAAGTTGTGGATGCTCCATCATTGGAGTTTTTAAAGAAAAGACTGGACAACTTCTTGTCAGAAATCATATAGAGTCTTCTGCTTGAGCTGGGGGTTGGACTAGAAGACCTCCAAGGTCCCTTCCAACTCTGTCATTCTGTTACAATAATATCAGAACCTTTTAAAATTAAGGGGGCTTTCAAGGACAGTATCTGATATAAAACATGGGATCTGCTCCCCTGTGTAGAGGAATCAAGCGGTCTTTCTATATTATAGTCATGTATTATTCCCCACACCCAAAATCAAACTTCTGTACAGAGTAAAGAGAATGACTTTAATGGAGAAAAGGAGAAAGGGAAAGATTACAAAAACATTTCAGGTAGACATCTCATTAATTCACATACTATAAAAGAGGGAAAGGGAAAAGTACAATACGCCTCTCAAGATTATGTTAGTAATTTACAAATCTAAATAAAAGTAATTTTTGGCGTTCTGTGCAGCTAATTCTTGATCTGGCCTACCTTGTAGGGTTGACAGCTTGACATAATCGCTTCGTTTCTAATGTTGTTTCTTACCTCCAAAATAACAGAGTCTCTCATTTTATTTTTCTTAGTACCTTCATAAATTTCAACTAGTTAAGACTGAGATAGAAAATCAAGGATTACAGGATTTCTTCATTGCTTAAGAGAGTAGGAGAAAAGTAATATTAAGCTGCTCCTCCTCCTTTTCCTCCTCCTCCTCCTCCTCCTCCTCCTCCTCCTCCTCCTCCTCCTCCTTCTTTCTCCTCCAAGGTGGCGCAGTGGTTAAATGCAGCACTGCAGGCTACTGCTAGATCAGCAGTTCAGAGGTTCAAATCTCACTGGCTCAGGGTTGACTCAGCCTTCCATCCTTCCGAGGTGGGTAAAATGAGGACCCAGATTGTTGGGGGCAATATGCTGACTCTCTGTAAACCGCTTAGAGAGGGCTGAAAGCCCTATGAAGCGGTATATAAGTCTACTGCTATTGCTATTGCTATTGCTATTTTCCTGCTCCTCCCCACTCCTCCTTCTCCCCCTTCTCCAATGCCCTGCTTAGGCCAGAAACCCTATAACACTTCGGACAAATGATTGCCAATCTCTTCTTAAAAACTTCCACTGTTGGAGCATTCACACTTCTGAAGGCATGTTGTTTCACTGATTAATTGTTCTAACTGTCAGGAAATTTCTCCTCAGTTCTAGGTTGGTTTTCTCCTTAATTAGTTTGCATCCATTGCTTCTTGTCCAGCCTTCAGGTGCTTTGGAGAATAGACTTTCTCCTCCTCCTCCTCCTCCTCCTCCTCCTCCTCCTCCTCCTCCTCCTCCTCCTCCTCCTCCTCCTCCTCCCTCCTCCCTCCTCCCTCCTCCCTCCTCCCTCCTCCCTCCTCCCTCCCTTCCTTCCTCCTTCTTCCTTCTTTGTTTCTATTAAAAACATTTTCATGTGAAACACAGCTCTTTCCCCAAAATATCAGTAAATACATGAAATTCACTGTCAAGAGTTAATGCCTTCTGACATCACATCTTTCAGTTATTAATTATATGAGATGCAGAATAAATTATAAGCTTTATTGTTTATGTGTATTATAATAATAAGAAGTTAAGATTGACTATGGGAGACAGATAAAACTATTTATCAGAGCCTTGAGCCTTGTACAGAACTAAAAAAAAAGTAAAATTAGACCATTCTTCATCTAAGACAGCTATTATTAAGGTAAGAAAAGATTAAATCAGTACCTAGAAAGCTTAAAATGTATATGAAAGTTTCCACAACGGAAAAGAAACGATGTTTCCAATATATATCTTCTTTGACGCATTGATATCAGTAGTATCTTTAAAAGTATTTTTATTGCTTTAAAACATATAATTGAATTTTATTCTACTTTTTCTTCCACTCCCCACCCCCGAATCCTTCCCAATAGCAATAGCCTACTTGCTTTTTCTTCTAGGTTATTGAAATAAAGTTTTTGGATTTTTGGATCAGGGAAAGGGAAAAGGCAAGAAAAGAATATTTCAAAGGAAAAAAGTCCTATTTACTCTTTGTAGATTGATTGCCCTTCTCTGACTCTCTGTGGTATTTTTCTGGAGATGAGGGAGAGAATCATAGCAATAGCAGTTAGACTTATATACCACTTCATAGGGCTTTCAGCCCTCTCTAAGCGGTTTACAGAGTCAGCATACTGCCCCCACAGTCTGGGTCCTCATTTTACCCACCTCGGAAGGATGGAAGGCTGAGTCAACCTCGGAAGGATGGAAGGCTGAGTCAAATCATATCTATATTTGCACACATTATATTGTAATTTGTAATATTAGAATGTGCTTATTTATTCTACCTGCTTGGCAGACCCTGATTTGCTCTTGAGATCTATATTTGGTGATCTAGAAATATCCGATTCACCTCAGGACATCTGATTTCATCTCCAGATCTGCAGCGTGCTTTTGAAACAAACAAACAAATCTGATCCCCTTTTTTTTTTGTGGTGTATTTGGTTAATTAAACAAACAAGCCAATCTTTCCCCTTTAGTCATGCAACTGATTGCAGTTTTTCCTTGATCTGCTTAGGGAAAATTACCATCCTGCTGCCTGACCCCTTTTCACAAAAAAAAATGTTTAACTCTTCCCTCCCTTTGCGTCAATTTAATACACTGAGTAGGAAGACAAAGAGAACAGTTCAATTGAGTGGGATAAATGTAAGAATGATCCGAAGGAAAACAGAGAAAGGTTATCAAAAGAATGAATTATAGGGGAGGCCTAAATAAAGAACTGGAAATGAGCATGATTTTAAATTATGCAAATTGAAGAAATATGTTTGGAAAGACCAAACTAGAAAGGAGAGGAAAGAGAAAAGTCAACTGATAAGAACTATATATGTACATGCATGTGTACATTACATGCACAACAATATTTATTTATTCAATTTATATGGTTGCCCATTTCTGGATGACTCACAATTAAAAATATATATATTACAACCAAAATAATGAGCCTTTTAAAAAAACACACAAAATTTCCAACCAATAGAAACATCCAAAATAAATATGCATAGCAGTAGCAGCCAAGATGCTTGGCCAATTAACAATATAGGAAACAGATAGTTTAACACCTTTTCTATGCATAGATAGAAAAGAGGGATTCCCGGGCAATAGCCAAACACTCATCACAAATGTGGAATTGCTGTGTTTTGTATTAAATACAGTTCTTAAGAATAGTCCCGTCTACAGATTATTACGATAATGGAGACATAAATAGTCCTATGTAGAGAATATTACAATAATGATGGCACTGCTAACATGCCCAGCACAGGCTTATATACTGCCTTGGTAAGACCATACTTGGAATATTGCATCCAGTTCAATCCAGTACAAAAAAGATGCTTAGACTCTAGAAAGACCACAGAGAAGAGCAACAAAGATGATTAGGGGAAAACATATGAAGAATGGTTGCAGGAACTGGGTAGGTCTAACCTAATGAAAAGAAGGATTAAAGGTGACATGGTAGCAGTGTTCCAATATGTAAGAGGCAGCCACAGAGAAGAAGAAGATTGATCTACTCTCCAAAGCAGCTGAGGGCAGGACAAGAAGTAATGATTGGAAGCTTATCAAGGAGAGATCCAACTAAGGAGAAATTTCCTGACAGTGAGAACAATCAGTGGAATCACTGGCCTCCATAACCTGTGGGTGTTCCACAGCGTGACCCGTCAAAAGCGCGTTCCACAAAAGCGCGGACGACGAAATCGCGTATGTGACGTCAACACAACGCGACGAAAAAGATCGAAAAATTGAAATAAAAATTAAATTACAGCAAGCCGATTCACATAAAGGTAAGGGTTAGGTTAAGGGTTAGGGTTAGGGTTAGGTTAAGGGTTAGGGTTAGGTTTAGAGCGTTAGCGTTACGTTTAGCGTTAGGTTAAGGGTTAGCGTTAGGTTTTTCGTTATGTTAAGGGTTAGGTTTAGGGTTAGGTTTAGGGTTAGGTTTGGGGGGGTTAGGGTAAGGTTTTGGCTTTATTTTTACATTTTTCGATCTTTTTCGTCGCGCTGTGATGACGTCACATACGCGCTTTCGTCGACCGCGATTTTTTCGTCCGCGGTTTTGTGGTGGAACCGTTCCACAGTGGTGGGATTCAAATAATTTAACAACCAGTTGTCTGCCCTAATAACCAGCAGGGTAAGTGGGGCTTGGTGGTCATGTGACTGTGTGGGCATGGCCAACTCAATGCTCACATTGATGGGCGCTTCACCTTAGCTGTTACAATGTAATAAGGGTTAACCAGAGAGGCAGTTTCTGTAAGCAGGTCAATAAAGATTAGGCTAGAAACAACACCAGAATGTTTCCTTCCTGCCTTCCTTACAGGATTAGCCCTGTAAAGTGGGGAAAAACAAAAGGAGATTTCTTCCAACAAATCAGTTCTCTAAACTGCTTAAAAAGTTAGCAACCGGTTCTCTCGAATAGGTGCGAACTGGCTGAATCCCACCACTGGTGCTCCAACACTGGAGGTTTTTGAGAAGAGATTCGACAGCCACTTGTCGGAATGGAATAGGCTTTTCTATTCCATTTTCTATTGAGCTGGGGGTTGGACTAAAAAACCTCCAAGGTCCCTTCCAACTTTGTTATTCTGCATTGTGTGCAAGAACTTTGGTAGCTCGAGCATCCATCCAAGGTTGTAAAGTCACTCTTTGACATTTGGATCTCTAGTGATCTCTAATGATATTCTGAATAAGCATCCTCTGGTTGTCAGAAGGCCACAAAAAGGGGTCACATGACCCTGGGAAACTGCAATCATCATAAATGTGAACCAGTTGCCAAGCACCTGAATTTTGATCGCATGATCATCCCCATAAGCCATAAGTCACTTTTTTCAGTACCATTGTAACTTTGAAAAATCAGTTAATAAATGATTGCAAGTTGAAAACTACTTGTAGTAGAGCATAAATTGAAAAATGTACAAGATAAAAAGGTCAAGACTGGAGTGTGTTAGGAAAAGAGAAGTGTCATGCATTTAGGTGCACGCTTTTATCCATTTTATATTCTCATCTTGCAAATCATTTCATTCAGATATCACAGCAAGGATCTGTTGGTGACTGTGTTAATATAGGCCAAATGTTTTTGATCATGTAAAACAAAATAACTAATAACTTTCAGTCATACAAAGTACCCTGTTTCCCTGAAAATAAGACCTCCCCGGATAATAAGCCCAATCAGGCTTTTGAGCGCATGTGCTAAAATAAGCTCTCCCTGAATATGAGCCAAAAATAAGCCCTCCCCAAAAATATTGCAACACAGTAGCAGCCAGGAAGTGACTATACTTGCCGCCTCCTGGACCTCAAAAATAATCAGACCTCCCCAAAAATAAGACCAAGTGCTTCTTTTGAGGGTCAAAAGAAAATAAGACCCTGTCTTATTAGCAACAAAATTACTATTAATCCCTGAGAGTATATACTCACCTCTGTATGATTACAGAAAATATTTGAATTAGTATTCACAGATGGTTTTTTTTTAAATGGAAATTTTGGGAGTTAATAAGATTATTGCAAAATTTGTAAATAATGCAACAGAAAAATGAAAACATAAACACACAGACAAACCCAGAGAAGTCAAAATCAGAAGAAGATTTGTTCTTGGAAAGTATTTTGTCTTCATTTCTTTTTAATACTGCTCCAATTCCATTACTAATAATTTAGAAGAAAATGCCTTTAAACAACACATTATCCAGGTAATACACAAATATTTCCAATTTGTTCGATGCAGATCAATTGAAGCCATACATAAAAGTGTAATCATTGTTTATATAGAGGTTGAATCTTTAATTATGTTCTCAAAATGAGATTTAGAGTGAACATGTTTGCCACATGGGTAATTAAACAATGAACAATTCCATACTCAGATGGTATTGAACTATAAAATGGCCCAGAAATCAAAGCATCAACAATAAAGAGAGGTTACAAATATGGTCTTTTAGAAGCTAATAATGTCTTGCATGCCTAGCCGAAAAAGAAAATATGTAAAATGAATTAGAAAAGCTTCAAATGTGTAAAACAAGTTAGAAAAGTTTTAAGACTGAAGATGAATGGCAGTAATATAATCTAAGCCTTTTAATACTTGGACCATCTCTGTAATATGCTACACAGCGGGTGAAAACCGGACCAGACGCCTTATATGATAAGATCCAAAAGCATAAAACAATTCATCATGCATTACATCCAAAAAGTGACATAGATAATTTGTATTTACCAAGGAAAATTGGTGGTCATGGTTTGTTTCCAATATAGCAGACAGTGGAGGATGAAATCAGAAGCTTCAGTAACTGCATAAAAGGAAGCATAGAGAATATATTAATAAATGTCTGCAAGAAAATCTTTTTGGAAGTGACAGAATTAAAGGAGGCACACAAAACTAAATAGCTACAACAGCAAATGAACATTTTGGAAGATAAATCTCTGCACAGTCCAAAATCTGAAAGACACTGAATGTAAGGTCAATAGTAATAAAACCTGACAATGGCTTCAGATTGGATTCATCAGGAAGGAAACATCTGAAGGCTTAATATTGCTTATATAGTACTAGCAACAATGTCATCAAACAAGAATTCCAAAAAAAACCCGAAAACAATAGCAATTGTAGGCTATGCAAAGAGAAAGATTAAACCACATGCGTGCTAGTCATTCCCAAATCTAGGGGGCGGTGCTCATCTCTGTTTGTAAGCCAAAGAGCCAGAGCTGTCTCAAGATGTCTCCATGGCCATGTGGCCAGCATGCCTAAATGCCGAAGGTGCATGGAGCACAGTTACCTTCCCACCAAGGTGGTCCCTATTTTTCTACTTGCATTTTTACATGCTTTCAAAATGCTAGGTTGGCAGAAGCTGGGACAAGTCACGGGAGCCTACTCCATTACATGGCGTTAGGGATTCGAACCACTGAACTGCTGACCTTCTGATCAACAAGCTTAGTGTCTTAGCCACTGAGCCACCACTTCCCTAATAAGTATCTGTATCAAAATTTCTCAGACCAGATAAAACAAGAAATCGTTTGTGGCAAAAAAAAAATAGTTCATTGGAACAGTGTTTCTCAATCTCAGCAACTTTAAGATACACGGACTTCAATTCCCAGAATCCCATGCTCAACTCCCATTCCATGGGATCCAGCATGGACTTGTAGGAGTTGACATCCACACATCTTAGACTTAAAGTAAGGGAGCCAGCCTGGAACTCTGGGAGTTGAAGTCCACATGTCCATATGATTCTCAGTCATTCATGTCATGGTTGTCCCAAAGGTGCTTTTTCAAAAGGCAACTGGGTTTTCTTTGTTTTTCCTTGAAGAGGTTTCACATCTCATGCAAGAAGAACATCCAGAACTGAAGAAGCTTCTTGGATGAGAAGCAAAATATCTTCAAGAAAATATAAATAAAGCCCAGTTGCCTTTTGAAAAAGCATCTTTGGAAAGACCAACTTCTCAACTCTGGGAGCCAGTATAGAAACCTGGGAGTTGAAGTCCACACATCTTAAAGGAGCTGAGATTAAGAAACACTGTATTCAGTGGTGGGTTTCTACCGGTTCGGCCCGGTTCAGCCAAACCGGTACTGGTTTGGCAGCCTGGGTCGCTGGAACCTTGAACTGGTTCTCTGGGTAGTGCTGTAGGGGCTGGCATCTTGTTTTTCGGTTCTGCGCACACAGAGAACAATTTTAACAGATTGTGCCAGTGGTGGGATTCAAATAATTTAACAATCGGTTCTCTGCCCTAATGACCAGCTGGGTAGGTGGGGCTCAGTGGTCATGTGGCCAGGTGGGCGTGGCTAACTCAACATCACTCACGTTGATGGGCGCTTCGCCTTAGCTGTTACAATGTAATAAGGGTTAACTGGAGAGGCAGTTTCTCTAAGCAAGGCAATAAAGGTTAGGCTAGAAACAACACCAGAATGTTTCCTTCCTGCCCAGGTATCTCCCCATTTGTGTGATGCAATAGCAACATCCTCCACAATTAAGTCAACTGCAAACTTGGCAAAAAAAAAGGAAAAAGTGTGTCTCTGCCTATAAGAACAGAAGTCACGCTTACTGTTGATTCTGTGCAAGGCAGGCTGGGTTTCTTACAATTCACTTCCACTTCATTTACTATGAAGTATTTATCAATGTTTGTTTGTTCAATGAAAATTTTACTTACCTCCACGACTATGTCTCATATTAAATAATGCTTCTCTTTGATTTCTTATTTTATTTGACTTAAACAGAAATTATGCATTGCCTTTCCAGTCTGCAGCTGAGACAACAAATAATCAGAGAATAGAAAAACACAGTTACAAAAGAGATGAAAATACAGCTAAGAGAAACATACAATAGTGAATTGGCAGCTGTGGAAGTGTATTTATTTATTTAGCAAATGGAGATGGCAACCTGTCTCACACAAAGTGATGCTGGATGGGCATACCGTAACAGGGTGGCATGTGTGTCAAAAGTTACACATCTGAAAAAAGGCTTAAAGGGTGCCTGTCCTGACACCCCACTCCTCCTCAAAACCAAAATCTTGCTCTGTGTCTTAGCAAATTTTTTTTTCAGTGAAAGGAAGCCTACAAAGCAATTTTGCAACCTTTGATTGAGGTTTATAAAGGATACATATGGGAAAAAGTGATTCTGAATAATTGGAAGACCCAAGGAATCTATATGCTACTTATTGTCATGACCTTTAACTGGGTGCAAGGGTGCACCATGGAGCAACAATTTTTGAAACAATGTACCTCAAATAACTTACAGAATGAGTCCAAAAACTGGGACTCATGGCTTCCAGGAGGCTAAAATTTGAGAAAGTTGTAACTGCTTCAATGCTCCTAGTTGCTTTTGCAGTGATGGACTGCAGCTGCAGTCATGTGATTTTGATTTTCAATATTTCATAACAGTTTCCCAGCCAGTCTTCCAAACCTTTGCTTTCTCCCTCACCCAGAAGCAGGAACTTACTAGAAAGGGAGGGAGGGATGAAGGAAGGAAGAAAGAAGGAGGGAAGTATTTCTGATGCTCCTTGCCAAATTCCCACAAGGAAACCCAGTGGGGAAGCCAGCGGGAAATCAGAAATTATTCCTACTCCCACTGATTTTTTGGCCTCCTTTGGTTATTCTGTTTCTCTGTTTAGATTTTTAAAATACTATCTCTGTAACAATGTCACAATGAGGCACAAGTTGTCTAGTTGGCTCTATGTTAAATATGCCATATGACTCATTAGTAAATAATACACATAATTTAAAGCCATTCCTGTTGAAACAGTGCATATATAATCAAAGTCATTACATCTTGATTCTGTCTATCCATACCCTTATCGGGTATAACATCGAGTGGAAGTATTTAGACAGTAGTTAAGACAGTAGTTAATATTTAATGTTGAGAATTTGCTATCAATTTTTTTCTAAAGCAGATCAGAAAACATTGGAGAAATGTCTGAGTTTTTGATCATAAATTCTCTATATTTGTTTTGCTTGGGAAACAAATACCTAAAGGAATAGCATATCATAGATTTATTTCAAAATGAAATTTTTCCAGCTGAGAAGTGTATATTTTTTTTATCTATCCACACATATATTACATCTGGATATTTTCTCCTGGGGTTGTTTTTGTTGTTGTTGTTGTTTATATTTAGTTCAGGGTCACATTATTGCAGCTGCTATAACTGGTAATTCTAACATTAAACTAGAATGCTTAGTTTTGTAAATTATTTTGCTGCATGATTTTAAGGGAATCTTTTCTCTGGGTGTAGCTTCACAATCTCCCAAAATTTGTATTTTGCTTTTCAACAAGGTTATTTAAGAAAGACAAAAAAAATAGTTTAATTTAATCTCTGACCAACACACACACAATCTTCTATACAGATTGATAAACGTAGGTGATAAATTTAGTACTAAGTGACCAAGTCGAATGGAATAAAGTAAATTATTTCTCCTTAAAAGCAATACATTTGGGAATTAAGACCTGTCAAGTGTTTGTGAAAATAAATATGTGAGTCAGGTGCAGAATGGAGGTTATTATATGGAATGGGTCGAATAATATAAATTAAGCAATGCTATAGGAACAAAATAAAAGAACACAACAGATATATACAAAAGTCTATATGAGGAACCTCGCTCCTCAATATGCATGTTAGAAATAAATTGAGATACCACTGATGGACACAAAATTATGGAGCTGATGGAAAGAGTATACCCATTTTTTTCTTTAAACATAGGTCATTTTTCTGCCAGCGCTTTACAAATTCTGAATATCTGAATTCAGATATTGCTGAATAGATCTAATGAATGAGTCTAAAAAATATCACTAGTTGCTAATGAGTATGGTGTCAGGCCTGAAATTATATTCCTTTTAGAATTTTGGCCTGCCACACTTTCTCTTATTTCATTATGTTGTTTCATTAGTATAGTTGATGGGAGGGGGGAATAGACAGGAGTGAGATTGTGGAAGGTACTGTTTTCATTCTTTACTAGAAGCCAAGGTCATCCTTTGTCTCTGCACCAGTACACTTGACTGGAAGAAGCTGGGTGTGGATGCCAGCATGGAAGAAGAAGATTGGACCATGTGATGGATTGTGAGTGTGGGGACAAGATCATGAACTTTTAACTGGGTGGAATTCTGATGTCATTTCCAGTATTGGGATTAACACAGATATGCCTAAAATGTCTGCTTTATTAAATTGGAAGAAAAAGGATCATATTGCCTTGGACTCTGATTTAATTCTACATGATACTTGGAACGCTGACATATGGATTCCTTTCTGCAATTGGAATTCTGCTGATCTGCAGAGTCAATAAACTAGAGAGATACATTGCTTAAACACTGGTTGTTTTATCAGTTATTAAGGATCATTTTTATGCCAATCCCAGTTATTTTTAGCCTGGAACTGTGCATATATTTGGTTTCCAGTTCACTGTTCCTGTTATGGGTTGCTTAATGGTTACTGTTGTTCCTTAGTCATTCAATTCTGAATCTTCACGAAATGATGAGCAATTGTTTCATTGATTAAACTTATACGCCACTCAATTCCAAATTAGTTGGTCTGGACTGACCGTCAAAAACTTCTCTGAGTTTTAACAAACTCCTGCTCAAGATGTGAGTATCTAGCCAGCATTTCTACTGCTGACCTCTTTTTCTATTGCCTTAGATTTGTCCAAATATCTGGTTCTTCTTCAAAAGTTCTTGCTTCTGCAGTATGTGTCCAATGTACTTACCCTGCAGTGTTATTATTAGTGTTTCCAGTGACTTGTCCGGTTTTACTTCATTTAGCACTGAGTGATTTATTCTTCTTGCTGACTAAGGCATTCTCAAGAATTTTCTCCAGTTTAACCACTCAAATGGCTCATCTATGTGCCAAACCATGTTCAGAGGTGAATGTTCAGTTCCAAATATTCTGCACCATACCACTAGTGAGCTATGGGAAACCTCAATTCTCTCCTTTTTTCCTTCTTTCTCTGTTTTTATCTCATTTGCAAAGATCAGTTTTTCACATTTAGAAAAAAGAATATGTTAATGATAACATGGATGTTTAAAACAGAAGTCGTTTTAAGGGCAGAGTGAAATCATTATCACAAGTTTGCATTGTGGGTATTGATAAAATTTTCAATTATGCATGACATTTTAGCTTAATTTTTGACTTCATTGTATAACTCGCGAAAGTCTTCTGCCGTTCAGTTAAGGAGAACTTTGATCAAGCACAGAATATCAAGGTAGCTGGTTTTTAATGTCTGTAACAAGACTTTGGCTCCACTGATAAAAAATAAAATAAAAATCCTTAGTCATTTAATCAGTGTCTGTGCAATGATAATAGGAAATGGAGATTTTCTATCAGCTGTGAAGGCAGTTAGAGTCTCACCCAATTGACAGGCTAATCAACCTTTTAAATATGCAGGAATGCACAAAGAATCACCTCCTGCATGCTGATAGTAAAGGCCTTGGGTAGCGCTGAAGCCCCCCACCCTTTGCGCAAATATACCGACACACGTAGAATGATCACACACTGAGAGAAGCAACTTTGTACCACAGCTAGAGAGAGACACAAATATTAAATTGGGCTGTGGATTCAATCACAAAATAAACAAATGAAGAACAATCCTACTGAGCTCCACAGATCACAGAATCCCAAGCAATTTGCACTCCACAAGAAAGGGGCAGCTACTTTTCAGTGTAAGTGTGTAAGTGTAAGTATTCATAAGGATAGAATATATTTTATTTTGGCCACTTTGTTTGCAATGTTTGTTCCATAGCAGTAGTTCCACAGTCAGACAGAAAACAAAGGGGAGTTTGTGCTAATGTTTATATATTTAATGAGCATCTGATCTCTTAATAGCAATAGCACTTAGACTTATATACTTCCCCCTAGTACTTTACAACACTCTCTAAGCAGTTTACAGAGTCCGTCAACCTATTGCCCCCCAACATTCTGGGTCTTCATTTTACTGATTTTTTTTGTATTAATTGTTATTTTAAACACATAAGCACATCAACAGAAACAAACACATGACTTAAAAACAACATAGGAACAATACATTCCATCGTATATCATACAGCAGTTCCGAATCGGTTTCTTTGCAGTTAGTATTTTCCCTTCTATAGATTTCTATCTTGCGTTCATAATCTCCTTATTCGTTACCCATTTTTATGTACAATTCTTTATTTATTTATACTTAGCTACTTATGACCAAATATTATTTACCTATATTGTGCTTTATATTTTTACTGTCATTTATTCTCTTACATACAGTTATAGGTATACATTCACATAGTTATTCTTTTTCTTTGCCATTCTTATATTATTATTATTCCATTTAAAAGGTTATAAGGTATAGTTTGGAATGCTTTGTTTACCATCTTTCGCACCTGCTATGACACCATTTATTTTCTCTTTCTTTTCTTTTCTCCCTCCCTTCCTTCTCTACTTCCTTCCTTCCTCCTCTCCTTCCCCTTCTTCCTTCCCTTACCTCTCCCCTACTCTCTCCCCTCTCCCCTACCCTCTTTCTTCTCCTTTCTACCCTCTCTCCTTCTCTTTTTCTCTCTTCCTCCCTCCTCTCCTTCTCTTTCTCTTTTACTGATTTTGGAAGGATGAAAAGCTGAGTCAGTCTGGAGCTGATGAGAATCAAACTGCCAAACTGCTGGCAGTTGGTAGTCAGCAGAATTAGCCTGTAATACTACATTCTAACCACTGCACCACCATGGCTTAAAGAATATACTCTTTGATATCTATTTATTTATCTGTTTATTTTATACTGCACTTGTCATTCATGAATTCATGACAACTTCTGTGCACTCCCTTCCCCTCCTCCAACCCTAATGGAAATTGGATTGAGAAAGAAACTGACTCAAACATTATAAAATTTGGTACATAAAATTCTTAAGATTAGCCAGATAAAACTCAGTACGCAAGACAGTTTCTTATCTTAAGGCTGGCTCCTGATTGACCAATTGTAGCCCAAATACTACAATCATAATAACCCAGATGGCATTTTGGTGGGTTAATGGTTAAACTAGCATCTTCAAATTTGAAAATGAGTCTTTCAATTTCTTCAAATATTCCTTCCAGGTGATCCTGTGAATCATAAGATCAGCCAGAAAAAAACTCCACAGACCATTCCTCTGCCTGGAATAATTATGCCCATTAGTCCCTAGAAGTTTGGAGATATCCCATGGGAACAAAAAACATTCTTTATAGATTGGAACAGTTTCAGAGGTTAGGCAAATACTATCTTCACCTTAAATTTTCTCTCCGAAGTATTTGGGACTGGACTTTGGATAAAGGCAAGATTGTGAAATATTTAGCTCCAACTAACTGATCTAATAAATCATTAATTCTCGGTATTATATAATTATCAAAAGTGGTTATTTGTCTGAGATTCCATTAGTTCAATTTATATGGTGGTTTTTCTCATCATCAAGACTCTGAATAACCAGCAACAATTAAAAACCCAACACAACCACAGCAATAACAATAAATTCATAATAGGCAGCTTAGGTAAACCGCAAACAGCAATTAGTATCATTCTATCCCATTCACTTTCCTTTCTTCTTCAATTCTCTGCCTAGCCCTAGGCAGAATGCTCAACCTTGGCAACTTTAAGACTTCTAAACTTCAAATCCCAGAATTACCCGTGCATGCTGGCTGGAGAATTCTGGGAGTTGAAGTCCACAAGACCATTCAGTGTCCTCTTCTGATAGAGCTGGAGTTACAGTTTAAGGAATGCCTTTGGGTTTAGCACCAGGAGCTTCTCTCCTGTGTCCATGGCTGAAGAAGGTTTTCTCAGCCATTGACTTGGCATGGGAGTCAGTGAATCCTTTGTCTTTGCTATGTCTGCTTTTATAGTCATCAGCCCATCAGCTAATCTATCTGCAAAGGACCATAGGTTGGGTTTCATCCCGAACTCTTGCATGATCTTCTGGATTTTGACAAATTCCTTTTTCTTTCTATTTTGGTCCTGGTTTTTCATACCTCCCTGTTCTGACCCCCTTCTCCGTCCAGGAATGAAAGCTGAAAATGAGAATGTTTTTTAATCAGTCCAGACTCTCGTTGGCTGCAAGCCACATAAACAAAGAGATAAGCACTCCGGCAGCAAGTCATACAAAACTTGGCAACAATGCAAACAAATTCTGGCAGCAATCCAGCCTGCCAAGTTTGTTTCCTATAACTCCTTAATGTTAATGTTGACTTCTGCAAAAGGGCGTGGCACAAGCAGTCTCTTTTATAATCAGGAGAGGATCTTAATGAGCATCAGCTGAGCGTAATCACCTCTTGTAATTACGCCGTTGTTCTTGACGCCGAGTAGCCCTTCGACGGCGTGCATCCCGGAACAACTTACAGGTGTTTTTTTGATCACTCACTCTTGTCTCCTCTCCACTGATCCAAGGCTCAGATGCCACCTGGTGGCCAACCAGTCTCTCCTCGCCCTGCTCAGAGTTGGAACCCTGTCGAGGGTCCTCCAACTCCTCCAGGGCTGACTCATAAGACCCCTCACTGTCAGAGTCTGGTGGCAGCTCCAACGGCTCCTGCCGGGCCACAACACCTCTCCTACCATATTATTAACAATAAAAGACAATGGACAGTACACAGGGATCATCATTTTTTCAAAAAAATTATTGGTAGCATAATCAAAGAACTCATTGGTTCCTCTGTTAGTCTACTAAATTAACTCTTTCATCCAGATAATTGTGCAAGCAGCATTCAAGCAATACACGTAAACAAAGCTTCTGCTTTCAGAAAAATGTAGAGCGCAGTGAACAGCCTAATAGCTCCACCATTCTGAGATTAACTAGTTCTCTGCCCACAGTTGCTGCCATAATAATGTGCCTACCCTGAAAGGTAATTGCTACTAAATTCCCCAAAGAATTAATCAAAGGTTTTAATTAAAATTTAACTGGCAACCACTCATGGTTAGGCCAACCTTGATCTTCTTTTCATTTGTCTCTAGTCCTTCTCCTCTGTGTATCTGCTGGGTAGACAAATCCCTTGTTGTGTCATATTGTTCTTTGATGTGTTGAAACACCCAGGAACCTGCATCTCTTTAGCAGTCTGTTACCGCTGAAGCCTATCCTTGCTTGTGAGCGTTTTCTTTGCTATGACTCCAACTGCTTCCTGTCATTTTCTTAGCCCATTTCAATTTTTCTTTCCTTCTTCCTTTGTGAGAATGTGAAAAAAAACAGCTTATCTGGCTGTTCTCTCAGCTCGGGTTATTATCAGACAAATACAATCAGTATATCTGGGCAATCGCGTTACAGGGTGGCAAAGACTATTTACCATTTTTTATTCACTCATACCAAACAGATCAAAATAGAATGGTGTAGAACAGGCAGTCTTACAAATCAACATAAATGGTCAGGGAAGATGCTACCTCCATCATCTGTTACTGGGGGCAACTTCCTTGATACACTTCATCTTTCTCCAATCTGGTGTTCCAACTTTGGCCATGCTAATTTGAAATTCAATAAGGTTTTCAAGGCATTAGGTAAGGCAAGACTCCTCTTCCCAATGGACTGGTTAGGTCTGTTATTTGTTTTTACTTACTCCACAGTAAAAGTCTATTTGATTAAGATTGTGGTGGATTGAGGAAATCAATTTTAAGAGTCAGGGAAGATCTATCTCATGGACCAACTGGACCCTCACAGCCTTTCAATCCAGCTTTCCTGATTCAGTTCATACCAGATTCCCCTTATGACCTGCTCTACTAATCTGTTTCATCTCAGTGGAAGAAAAAAAAGAAAGAAAGATAGAGAGAGAGAAAAAGAAAGTAAGGAAGAAAGAGAGAGAGAAGGAAAGAAAGAAAGAAAGAAAGAAAGAGAGAGAGAGAAGGAAAGAAAGAAAGAAAGAAAGAAAGAAAGAAAGAAAGAAAGAAAGAAAGAAAGAAAGAAAGAAAGAGAAAGAAGAAAGGAAGGTGGAGAGACACTTGAACAAGATGTGGATGGAAATATTTCTGGTTGCTGTGGCTCTATAACAAATAAAAAATATAAAATCTTTATTAATTCATCTTTCTAACTTTGTTTCTGGCTTCTGCTCTGCTAATGTCCACTTTTTGATAATATCCAGCAGATTGAAAATGAGTTAAAATGGATTATAATTTCATTATTTTTTCTGTGCACCTGGATTAAAGGACTAGCAACTGCTTAAATGAACCATTAGCTTAAATCAATTCAAGGAAGTGGACAAAGCTACTAAAGGGAGAACATTGTATGACACCAAGACCAATGTCCCTGTCATTGACAATCATGATGTAAGTAGCAGAATGACCAGGGTCCCATTAGAGGGTTTTTTGAAATGATTGCAGGATGGCAGAGTGCAGTGGTGGGATTCAAATAATTTAACAACCAGTTCTCTGCCCTGATGACCAGCTGGGTAGGTGGGGATCAGTGGTCATGTGACTGGGTGGGCGTGGCCAACTCAACGTCACTCAGGTCGAGGGGCGCTTTGCCTTAGCTGTTACAATGTAACAAGGATTAACTGGAGAGGCAGTTTCTGTAAGCAGGGTAATAAAGATTAGGCTAGAAACAATACCAGAATGTTTCCTTCCTGCCTTCCTTACAGAATTAGCCCTGTAAAGTGAAAAAAACAAAACAAAATGAGATTTATTCCAACAACCGGTTCTCCGAACTGCTTAGAAAGTTAAGAACCAGTTCTCCCGAATAGGTGTGAACTGGCTGAATCCCATCACTGGCAAAATGTCACAGGGCTTCCCCTTTCACATGGCCATCTTTTTCAGACTATGGGTGAAGACATTCTGGAGTTTGAGACTTGCATGAAATTTAGCCCCAGATCCTCCCCAAATCATGATTCAGACTTTGCATCAAACTAAACTTGGACAAAGTCTGCCATGATTGGAACAATTCTATAGCCGTGCTTTCTCTACCGTTATGCGTGCAGTGCATTTAAATCATGTATCCTCCTGCCCTTCCCTTCTCCAATAACATAATGATGTGTTTTGTGTAAAATGTGGGCATTTCAGTAAGAAAATATAATGCTGAGCTTTGAACTGAATCATCAGAGACCCTCTTTATGCCACTGTACAGAAGCTCTGAGCAAAAAAAAAAAAAGTCAAATAACGTGTTTAGGTAGTGCTGCGACTTTGATTTAAATTCATCTTATTCTGAAGGTGAAAGGAGCAATTTATTAAGCTCATACGACAAAGCTGTTAGGGATTCAGGTTAGAAAATGACACATCTTCAAACGGAGTTGATTATGCTGGGCACCTTTCTTGATGAATAAATTGGAGTTCAGGATTATCAATTTGTTCTGACACGGCTCCTAAACGCTCTAGAACATACTTCTCTCATGTTTGATCTGGTTAGGAGATAAATAACTTCTGGACCAATTTGGCCAGACAAAATGGAGCAAGTGTTAAAAACAAGAAATGAGACAAGTATGATTTTATTGGAATGTATCAGGCAGCGGGGACACGGCAGTAGAGATGTGGTGGCTCAGTGGCTAAGATGTTGAGCTTGTCAATCAAAAAGTTGCTGACTCAATTTGCTAAAATATTTGTAAACTGCTTAGAGAGGGATGAAAGCCCTATGAAGCAGTATATAAGTCTAATAAACAAACAAACAAATAAATAAATCAATAAAAAGGTCAGCAGTTCGGTGGTTCGAATCCCTAGTGCCACATAACGGAGTGAGCTCCCGTTACTTGTCCCAGCTTCTGCCAACCTAGCAGTTCGAAAACACTTAAACTGCAAGTAGAAAACTAGGAACTATCTTTGGTGGGGAGGTAACAGTGTTCTGTGTGCATTCAGCATTTAGTCATGACCACAGAGACATTTTTGGACTGCACTGGCTCTGAACACCAGCCCATAAGTCGGGAACGACTAGCATATATGTGCGAGGGGAATCTTTACCTTTATCAGGCAGTAGAACCAGGGCATTTATTAAGGCAAAATGTTTTCTTTCCTTCATTGTCCCCTGAGGCTGTTTGACTTCCACCCAGGGATGCCAAGCTGAAAGGACAATGCTAAGTCTGCGTGAAGTGTCTGCAGCTGGCCTTAGCAATGTCTTTTGCACTGCAGCAGTAATGCGGTTTGCCTGGTTGAGGCACAGAAGCAAGGCTCTTCACCTCGCTGAGCGCATTGCATGCCTTCCAACTGTCTCTTGCAACAAATGGGGCATGCCAAAGCAGGCACTCTATCAACCTCAAGCAAAGCTACGTTGCAACCTCGCATTGCTGTTTAGAAGCAGAGAACTGTGCGGGCTTTGGGGAAGTGACTTCAAAGGGCTGCTGTGCTCAAAGCCTTGTCAAATCAAAGTGTGCCTTCCCAATGTTGCCCCTAAGAGAATACTATAGAAGATTCACTTTAAAAAAATAATAACAATAAAGTTGAGTACCTAGAGGTCTCCTTTTTCAAAAGGAAGAATCTTTTTGAGACTGCTGGTAGAGTGAGCATTGCTAAAATGACAGGAGATCCAATTTTGGGGTATTTCAGTAGCTGGTAACACATATTTTCTATGCTATTCTCAAAAGGCTTGAGAGAGGGGAATAAAGTGAAAATCTCCTAATGGTTCTGGGCAGAGCATTGCTATTATTTTATGTTGCTGATGGGGGAAAACAATATTTTTCAATCCAAGGGTCACCTCTCTTGCTACTTCAGGATTAGTCACACAACCTTTTACTCATCCTTCTCGGTGCCCCTGAAGAGTGTTGCAAGAGGATAGATGATCTGCAGTGTCAACCAGGACAGATGGAAAATGACAAGATTTTTTTTTTTAGGGGGGGAATTGGAAAATCCTTGAATCTGACTCTTTCCTTAAAGCTTTTTGAGATGGTATAGGAAGAGCAAAACTAAGTGATGCAGGAGAGGGTGCATAGGTAAACCCACCAGTGGCTGGCCAGGTTAGGTGGTCTTAATAGAATGGACCTTATAAATTCATATTAGCTTGGCTTTTCATTCTAGTGCCCTGGAGTTCCAAAGTTGACTTTTAGCTGGAGTGAACTTTCTCTCCAACTTCCTCATAAGTATTAAAAATAGGGCTGAACAGTGTGGCAAGACCCTGTAAAGGAGGGGCACAGGAAGCCAGGCGTGGATGAGAAATAGAACAGAGGTAAAAACTGCTGACAGCTTAAGACATTATAGGAACTTCTCTTTCTTGTATTTTTCCTATGTACTTCTCTGTAACATTCCAAATGAACTTCTCCTTTTCGAAATGTCATGCTTGTCTCGTGTATGGAAACGCCTTGAGAATGCACAGTGTGGAACACGGCATAAAAGTAGCATCCAGGCAGTTCAGATTTTGGTGTGTGAACACGCTAAACTCAATGCATCAAATAAACCTGTTTCTCTCACCTTCATGGTATCGAGTCCTGGTCTTTCATAAGTAGATTACAAACCTCAATCTGCTGCAATATAAGGAAGACCATATATCAGAGGTGGGGACCCCATGGGTGGATATTGTCAACTTTATGTGGCCTTTACCTCCTCTGAACATGATTGCTAAAAACTGATAATAGCCTTTGTATATCTTTATCACAGTCAAAGACCAGCAACAGACATGGCTTTTTACAATATATTAAAAAGTACTGACATTAAAATCTATTTAAAAAGTACTGATATTAAACATGTCTTAAGGTATGGCAAGGGAACAGATTAATTGGGCACCACAACACCCAACATGCAAGCTATGCTTATCTAATATATCTAATACACTTCCTGGTTTACGTAGGTGAATAGCCAATAAGTATGGGAATAAATACAATGCTCCAGAAATTGTTAGAGATATGTCCAAATAATTGGTACAAGATGACAACTGTACTTCTGTAACAGAGGTGGGTTCCTACCAATTCGCACCTATTCAGTAGAACCCGTTCGTCAAATCTACCGAACCAGTTAGAAGAGGTTCCACCAGTGGACCCGGAAAGCAGGCCACACCTACAGAAGAGGTTCCAAAAATTTTTGAAACCCACCACTGGTCCTTGGATATGATTATTCTACACTATCATGCTCCTATTTATAAAACTCAGTGCCTCTGTGAAAGGTAAGGATGACTACTGCGTTTGTGGTGCAATCAGAACATTGCGTGTGTTGAAGTTGTTTTAACGCAAACCAAAGATGCCTTTTAAAAAACAAGTTTACATCCTATTCTTATGCATGCCAGTGCTGTGTGCGAGGTAATTTAAGGTGGTTCTGACAAGTGTCGTCGGCATCTTCATATCCAGTCACATGGGCGGCAAGCCACTCCCATTCGGTCACATGGGCGGCAAGCCACTCCCACAAAGGAGGCCACACCCACAGAGTAGGTTTGAACAATTTTTGAAACCCACCACTGTTCTGTAACCAATTTTTTTTCTTGTGGATATTGCAGCAACACTGAATTTTGCCACTGCCTGCGTGGTAGATGGGTTTGAGTCCTGGAGGAGAAAGCCTATATAAAAATTGTCTGCCCTCCCTGGCAATCTCTCTAGTAAGGGGAGAATATATGCAGACCTACAAGCTCTGTATAGCTCACAGTACAATAAAACATGTGAGATATCTTCAACTTCTCCTTTACCACATATACAAACCCGTTCTGCTATAGGTGTTCTCTTATACCTGCCCTGGAGGAGTTTTGAAGGAAGAATGTTAAATCTGGCTCTGAAGAAAGCTATTCTTTGTTTTGGGAAGATCAGATCATTTGGATATCTTGCCGATTTCCACACACCCTGTTTGATTCTGTCCCTCCTGTGGAGAGGCAAACTATTTATTTCTTCTTGGAACTCCATGTCCTTCATTTTATTGATTACTACTTGCTTTGCTTGGTCAAAGCCTAGGGACATTAAGAATACCTGTGAGAGCCCATAAGAGCCCAGCTTGTGATCTGTTGCCTGTTTTCAAGGAGGGGGGTGGGAGTTGTCAAGCAATACTAGTGGGGACAGTCCAGGCCTTGTTTTGCCATTATGAGAAACAGTAAAAAGAAACAGCAGCTCCAGTCCCAAAGAAGACGTAGTATGATTATTTTAAATTTATAAATTTATAAAAAAATTTATAAATTTATAAGCAGCTTTTCTGTTCTAGGGAGCATCCATAAACCTGCCAATGTTTTAAAAATAACATTAACAATGCAGATAAGTGATCTAAAGATAAAGCAAGGTTTAGAAGTTGCCATGTAATGAATGTGGTGAAAAAGGTGCTTATCTATAAGGTAAAGGTAAAGATTCCTCTCGCACATATGTGCTAGTCGTTCCTGACTCTAGGGGGCAGTGCTCATCTCCATTTCTAAGCCAAAGAGCCAGTGCTGTTGGAAGACATCTCTATGGTCATGTGGCCGGCATGACTAAATGCCAAAGGCACACTGAACACTGTTATCTTCCCACCAAATGTAGTTCCTATTTTTCTACTTGCATTTTTACATGCTTTCGAACTGCTAGTTTGGCAGAAGCTGGGACAAGTATTGGGAGCTTACTCCGTTACGCTGTGCTAGGGATTCAAACTGCTGAACTACCGGCTTTTCTGATCGGGAAGCTCAGCATCTTAGCCACTGAGCCACCGTGTCCCTTTATCTGTAGATTTCCTAAATTCAGGGAGAACGTGGGCCAAATTCAACTTCCAAAGGAAGGTTTGGGACAAAGACAGGAGAAGGCTTCATGGAAGAAAAGGGCTCTAACAGTGAGGAATTCCAGGAGCTGAAGTCCACAAGTTGAAATGTTGCCAAGGTTGGAGACTCTGCTTTAAGCAGTATCTGGTAAACAATTGGCAAGCAACATTAGTATCATAGTTTAACATCGTATACTATATGTCCTGTACAGGGGTGGGTTTCTCGCCCCGTTCCAACCAGTTCGGTTGGAACGGGGCCGGCAGCATCCTCGTGCACGCGCGCAGTGCACGCATGCGTACTAGCGCCTGTGCGATGCTCCAGCTGCTCCTGGAGGATCGTGCAGGCGCTGTATGCGTTCTGAGCATGTGTGGAAGCGCAGAACTCGTCAAAACCGGGTAAGAAACGCGGGCGGGCGGGTGGATCCTTCGGCGTTCCCAGAAGTTACTTACTTCCAGGTTCACCGACCAACCGGTTCACGGGGACCGCCGCGAACCGCCTGAAACTCACCCCTGGTCCTGTATCTTGCAGCGGCTGGTAGTCTAGATGTCACATTTTGTACTAGTTGTATTTTCTGGTTACTTTCAAGGGTAATGATTGCTGAATCTTAGTCCCCGAGCCCTGGTTTGTTTTTATTTATCCACAGCTCCTTCATCTTGTCAGGATCTAATTCCAATATGTCAAGTCTTATCCAGTTTAGACAATATTTAAGGGTACTTTTCGCTTCCTTGAAATTGGATAGTTAGGAGTAATAAAGTTGGGAATCATCATCCTGCTGATAGAAACCCAATTCAAAATCTCTCAATGGTTTCCACCAGCGTTTCACATCTTTGCTAAATGGCAACAGGAACAAGATAGTGTAAATTGTACGGCATAGCATTGATCAAAAAGAATGATGCAAATTGTTCACAGCATTTCCACTGACAGCTCTGGCTCCTTCTAGCCTGTTTTGAGAAGATGCAACTTGGGACATCTACATCAAGCTGAGCTTTCATCAAAATTATGAAATCATCCTCCTTTATGTGCTTATATGCCATTTCGTGGCACATCTACTAGATAAGCATAGCTTGCATGAGGGTGTTGTGTTGCCCAATTAATCTGTTCCCTTGCCATACCTTCAGCCACCCTTGATTGCAGTGGAAGCAGAGGAAGCTCCTTTAAATGCCACTCTTGCTGTGGAGTTTATAGCATGTTCAGGTAGACACATACAGTTCTATCCACCCTGAGAGAGACTTGCACTGGAGTTGATGTTCCATCATCTTCATCACTCTGCCTAGTAGCTTAAAAGCCAAGGTGGCGCAGTGGTTAGGGTGCAGTACTGCAGGCCACTTCAGCTGACTGTTATCTGCAGTTCAGTGGTTCTAATCTCACCGGCTCAAGGTTGACTCAGTCTTCCATCCTTCCGAGGTGGGTGAAATGAGGACCCAGACTGTGGGGGCGATATGCTGACTCTGTAAACTGCTTAGAGAGGGCTGAAAGCCCTATGAAGCGGTATATAAGTCTAACTGCTATTGCTATTGCTAGTAAACTAAAAGACTTATCTGTTGTTGAGGATCAATGCTGTCATCTATCTGGACTGCCAAGGCATCAACAATTTTTCTGACAAATGTCACGGAAAATTTATTCATGGAATCCAAAAATCATCCAGATTCATAAGAAATCCTAGCTGGATCACATTAGCTTTCTCAGGGCTTGGAGGAGAAGAATTAAACATTGCAAATGTGACATGCACACAATGCATTATTATCTGTTTCCTCCTGTTCATCAACGAATTGTTACTGAGAAAGGAAAGAAAATTCCATCCTAATGAATTCGGATATTATTTGAGTCACAAAAGAGAAACTATTCATTTGTTGAATATTTACTTGTTGAATATGTTGAATATGGACCTAGAACTATGCCACTTACTGTCTGACCTAAGCATAGTACACAAAATTATCTGCTGCAATGTCCTACCTGTCAATGACTACTTCAGCTTCAACTGCAATAATACACAAACACACAATAGATACAAACTCAAGGTAAACTGTTCCAAACTTGATTGCAGAAAATACAACTTAAACAACAAAGTGGTCATTGCCTGAAATGCACTACCTGATTCTGTTGTTACATCCTCAAACCCTCACAGCTTCAACCTTAAACTGTCTACCGTGAATCTCATCCCATTCCTAAGAGGTCCAAAAAGGGGGCATAAGCACACCAGGGTGTCTACCGTCCATGTCCTACTGTCCCCATTTCTTTGTCCCCATTTCCTGTGTTCTTATTCATGTTTATTCTTATTCCTGTTATCTTGTACACGGGTGACAAACTAAATAAATAAAATAAAAATAAATATGTCTACATGCACGCACACATACTGTACAACTCATACACATTAATCCTATATGTCTGTTTGACTCTCTGTCTATCTCCCCATTTCCCTTTTAATAAAGCTGATCAGAGAAGTTCATGTCAGAATCTTGCTCTTGAATGTAATAGTTTGAGTTTGAGTTTAATTTTATTTATAGGCCGCCCAATCCCGGAGGACTCCAGGCAGCTTACAATGAGGGGAAAAAGAAAAGCAATAAAGAAAATAAGAATAAAAATAGACAAGTTGAAAAACAACACAAATACATTCGATTCGGTCGGGGCTGGACCTCAACAATGAGGTCAACAGCCCCAGGGCTACCGAAATAGCCAGGCCTTGACAGCTTTTCTGAAGGCCATGAGAGTGGGTAAGGTCCGGATTTCTGGGGGTAGTTTGTTCCAAAGGGTCAGAGCAGCCACAGAGAAGGGTCTCCTCTGGGGAGCCACCAGCCGACATTGTCTGGCTGATGTCATCTGAAGGAGGCCCACCCTGTGGGATCTTACCGGCCATTGGGAGGAGTGTGCATGCCAAGATAACTAATTCTCCATCCATAGAGAATCCATGTAGTGGATTCTCTGGGTCATCATTCTAAAATTTTGCTGGGAATGAATCTCCTGTCTCCAAACCCTGTTCAACGCATTTTGGTGACATGGCCTAAGACAATTAGAAGTTTGCAGCGCTGCCAAAAATGTTAAGCACAGTCCTCCTCTATCGAGAGTTGCCCATCTTTGTCACACACAGTTGCCTTGCTTGGACCAACAGTTTCATTCATTTCCAGACTGGAGGTTGTTTTTCTGATCTTTCCCATTATTAAAATTCTTCAACACCCCCTTCTGTCCTCACATTCTAAAGTCAATTAATAAATTCAGTTCTTGGCAGCATGTTTTAATATGCTGATGGTACCACATGGAGAAAATGCACGGCAATTGTGATTTGGACGTGGAAACATTTGCAAATATTTCATATTTCACAGAAGCATTTTTCAACCCAAAATTCTGCAGACATTACAACATTTGACAGTAACTGACAGTTGCTTGTCATGCCCTTGGCCTATAAATCACCCTCAGATGAGGAAGAAAAACAACTTGAGATACTTATTAAAGTAGATTCAGAACAGCCTGGTGCCAACAGTAGTAGTGACGCAAAATTGTGTTCCACAGCTCCTGTCTCCTTGTGCCCCCACAAGGTCAACCAGTGTTTTGTCCACGTAACATGTAGGAACCTTCTTTTATTTATTTAAAAAGTCAGTAATTAGGAGTGTCCCCGGTCTCCTGCATTGAAGAGCTGCATAGGGAGAGATCTATTGCAGGAAAATATATATAGTAGTAGATGAATGCCTTAAGTAACCTGGGATGGGGAATCAAGTCTAACAACTTCTGGCAGGGCTCGGACAACAGCAGAAAGTACCTGCCTAATACCAATAGTAATAGCACTTAGACTTATATAACTCTCTATACAATGGTGGGATTCAAAACAAAATTACTACCAGTTCTGTGGGATTGGTGTGGCTTGGTGGGCATGGCAGGGGAAGAATACTGCAAAATCCCCATTTCCACCCCACTCCAAGGCAAGGATACTCTAAAATCTCCACTTTCACTCTATTCCAGGGCAAGGATATTGTAAAATCTCCATTCCTCCTCACCCCACTAATCTGCTTTCCAGCTCTATTGTCCTGTGCAGGGCAACAGAAGAAGACCCAGCCAATCAGCTGGGAAGCTGATCAGCTGGGACTCGGGAGGCAGTGAATAGATGGGGATGGAGCCAGCCAGAGGTGGTACTTGCTGGTTCTCCGAACTACTCAAAATTTCTGACTAGAACCAGTCAAACTGGCTGAATATCACCTCTGTCTCCATCGTGCTTTACATCCCTCTCTAAGTGGTTTACAGAGTCAGCATATTTCCCTCCAACAATCTGAGTCCTCATTTTACCAACCTTGGAAGGATGGAAGGCTGAGTAAACCTTGAGCCGGTGAGAATTGAACTGATGACAGTCAGCAGAATTAGCCTGCAATGCTGCGTTCTAACCACTGTGCACCATGGCTCCAATGGTGATATGATACTGAACAACTAGAACACCTGGAACCTGCACTGTTAGTATTTTGCTTGGAATTTTTGTGAAAGCCAATTTAGAAACCTTGACCCTTGACCCGAGTTGAAAACGCCAGCTGATTTGCCCCTTAAAACTGGGTTGTTGGAAAGAGCCTGGCTTCAGCCTGGAATCAGTCTATGAGTTTGTCAGTTGAGGTTTACTATTCTTGCTTATTGTCAACCTTGAACTGGTTGCTATCTAACTTCAGCTTAAGGGCCAAGACACGTGCAGGCAGACGAAGTGAATACTTGACAGTGGCTGACATGGGAGCAATCGATGCTTGGCAGTATATCACAGCAATTGTGCAGCCACAGCATTTGACAGTATGCAAAAGGTTCCTTCCAACGGAATTGGACATAGTTGAACTTCCTTTCAATAATTAATTCATTTAATCACAACTGTCAAATGCTGAGGTCAAATGCTGTATTCCCAGAATTTTACCATCTAATATGAAGAACTAATTTCGGCAGCAAAAATGCCTAGCCTAAAATTGGGAAAAAATTGTCAAATGTAGCTAAACTTTATTGCAGAACTGCTGTGCATTATAGATCTTTTGCCCATAAATCTCATGGGTCATCAACAAATGGCTGTAAAACTAGATGTAAGCATATGTGTATCTAATCCATCTGGATATGAAAATAAAGCATTATTAGTATAAAATTTGACACATTAGCATTAGTGGTTTTTTTCCAGTGGATTCCAAATGGAAAAATATAATCGAGAAACCAATAAAAAAAAATCTACTGTATTTTTAAAAGAAACATATACCTTTGCTAGCTTAAACAAAGTGTAATAGGAATAATATATTGTTCCTGATTGCAGTTTCATTTCTTTCTACAGCTTCTTGTTTTAATTGTTGGCTGTTTTCAAGGAAACTGAGAATACCACATATAAGAGATAAGACGAGAAACATAAATATATGCATTCGCCTCAGTGGTGGGTTTCAAAAATTGTTTGAACCTACTCTGTGGGTGTGGCCTCCTTTGTGGGAGTGGTTTGCCACCCATGTGACCGGATGGGAGTGGCTTGCCACCCATGTGACCGGATATGAAGATGCCGATGACACTTGTCAGAACCACCTTAAATTACCTCACACGCAGCACTGGCATGCACAAGAATATGAGGTAAACTTGTTTTTTAAAAGGCATCTTTGGTTTGCGTTAAAACAACTTCAACACACGCAATGTTCTGATTGCACCACAAATGCAGTAGTCATCCCTACCTTTCACAGAGGCACTGAGTTTTATAAATATGAGGATGATAGTGTAGAATAATCATATCCAAGGACCAGTGGTGGGTTTCAAAAAAATTTGGAACCTCTTCTGTAGGTGTGGCCTGCTTTCCGGGTCCACTGGTGGAACCTCTTCTAACCGGTTCGGTAGATTTGACGAACCGGTTCTACCGAATAGGTGCGAACTGGTAGGAACCCACCTCTGATTCGCCTGTCTAAACAAAGTAAAATGGGACCAACAGACTTTTATTCCCATCCTTTTGTTCATATATTCTACATTCAGAATCTATAAGGACCTATACTGTTACAATCTGAAATCACAGAAATTGTCTGTAGTGTACACTGATTTATAGAAAAAATCCTATAGAAAGAATTCTAACCAATATATAGAATATATATGGTCTTTCCGAGGAAAAGTACTGGAATGTGTTTTCCCTTACCTGTGTATCTGTTAGAAATAATAATCCAAGAGAGGAACGAGAACATATTTAATTTGGCTTACATTTTGAAGTCAACTCATCTGAGAATTGTCCTACCACGATGGAATTGGTCCCCCCCACCGTGTTAGCAGAAGGGGCATGCTGCAGACTCCTGTCAGTCAAAGAATTCTGCTGTTAGGTTCCAGGGGAAAAACTTTTTCTGCTGTGGCTCTTGTCGTTGATCAGGAATCTGATACGTTTTATGATTGGTTTGGTGATTGGTAAAAAGGAACATAGGTTGAGATAGCAGAATTGAAGTTCAGGGCCTTGGAAAGCCTTCAAGGTTGTGAAACATTCCATAAGACCCATAAGCTTGTGGGTTAAGCTTGTGACCATATCTGCTATGTGCTAGCTTTCTCTTATGTAACTTAAGTAGAAATAAGAAGTCTATAACCAGTTTATCTGCCTTACACTGTGTTCAGGGTTAATCCAATTTGAGGAAGGGACCAAATTTGTTCAGCTGAATAAACACATTTGGCTTATCAAGGGACATTGGGACCAGAGGCAGGTTCCTACCAGTTCAGACCAGTTTGGCTGAGTAGATAGTAACTCGTTTGGCCATGCTCCCAAACAAGTTGTATCAGCGGCAGCGCCATCTTGTTTTTTGCTTCTGCGCATGTGCAGAAGCATTTTTAACCTATTGTGCATCAAGTGCGTGCACTCCTGAAGTGCAACCTTGAGTGAACCAGCAGTAGAAGAAGCTGGAACCCACCTGATTGGGACCCTGTCTCCTTATTTCTCTCAAGCAACATCTGAATCTTATGTAACATTGTCCTCTGGAATATTGTGCCCTGCAAGGTGAGATCTCCACCCACTGTTTTGGCCTTTTGGAAGAGCCTGAATACCTGGCTCTGCCACATGGCCTGAGGCTCCAATGGGGGGAGGATGTCCTTCTGGAGGTGTTAATGGACTAAGATTAGACCCCACCTCCACCTCAGTTGCATGTTGCACCGTACCTTCTCATTTTTCTCAATTTCAAATCAATGTAATTATTTTAATAATTTATCTTGTAATCTGCCTAGATTACAAAATTCAAGATTACACCTAGCATCTTGCCTCTAGGTGAGTTGGGCAGCATATAATTTTCATAAATAAATATGAATTCCTCTGGGATTGGGTGGCCTATAAATTTATTAAATGCTTAAATACTTAAATTTAACTTTGTATTTCCTGAACAAATGCACATTACACCTTTTGGATTCCATATCACATTTCAAAATCTTGGAATGTAGGTATCATTATGAATTTTTAAAAAAATTTATTGGGAAAATGTGCATAGAGTTATAAAAGAACCATGGTGGCACAGTGGTTAGAGTGCAGTACTGCAGGCTACTTCTGCTGACTGCCGGCTGACAGCAGTTTGGCAGTTCGAATCTCATCAGCTGAAGGTTGACTTAGCCTTCCATCCTTCTGAGGTCGGTAAAATGAGGACCCAGATTGTTGGGAGCAATATGCTGACATTTGTAAACCACTTAGGGATGTAAAGCACTGTGAAGTGTTATATAAGTCTAAGTGCTATTGAATTATACAACTGAGAAGAAGTAAAAAAATAACTTGCTTTATCGATATCAAGTTTCAGAAGAGGAATTACAAGCCATATTTAAAAAGCTCAGTATTGATTTTATGTAGTACTAATAAGCTACATTTTAATTAACGTAATTCCCATTTCTTCCATTTATCCAAGTGGAAGCTAACCCAGGAATATTGGAAAGGGGAAAAAAATTAACTGCCTCTGCTACCACATCCTTAGAAAATCGATAGCTAAATTATTTCTTCCTTTCAAGTAAGTACAGTAATTTCCCACTAAAATGAAAATGTTTCTGTGGATTGAACTTTTTATAGAGTATTAGAAGCCAGCAATGGCATGTTAATTCTACACTGTGAATCACTTTTATTGGTATATTTATATTGCCTTTTAAAAATTCTTTCTGATTAATTACTGTTAAATAGACAAACCTATAATTGCAAGTGTTCCAGGGTAATTACAAATGCCAAAAAAATAATAATTTAAAGTAACAACAAGTGATTGAAATCTCTAACACACACAGACACACAGACTCACAAAATCTATTCTTCACAGAAGCAACTTATCATTTTTTTCCCCTAAGGTTTCCATGCAAGCCTTAAAAACTGATCCAGCCACTTTTAGGAGTTGATTCATCAAAAAAATATATATGTTATTTTATTCTTCTGGTTTCCCAATAAACTTTTTGACATAGTTTTAAGATGATGGTTTCAGGGCATGGAGGAGAATTCTGATCAGTGGTGGGTTCCTACCAGTTCAGACCGGTTTTGCCAACCGGTAGTGGTTTGGAAGCCTGGGTCACTGGAACTGGTTCTCTGGTGGCACTGTAGGTTCTGCCATCTTGTTTTTCAGTTCTGCACGTGTGCAGAACAATAGTAGGAACCTACCCTGATTCTGATGGATGTTTTTGATGCAAAGGGAATGCTTCCAGGTTAGATCCCAGAAAGGTGAAGACTGTATCTGTTGACTTGGTTGAAGCTAGATGAAGAATCAGGGGATGAAACAGAAGCTGAGGAAAGAATAGTGAAGGTTTCAGCATACATTATCAATGATGGTTTATCAGGATGGCACTTTTCAGCTGCTGCAGTTTAATCTGTTCAAATTAATCTGTATGAAGTGGCAGGAGTGGCAGGAATTGTCTTGATTTATCCATGCAGCACAGTGAAGCTGCAGCCGTGGGATGACATGGAGATCGTGGGGCAGTTACTACTTATTGGTGGAACAACTAGAGAAAGAGATAGGATGATTAGTTAACCACTAAGTCACAGAGTCGAACTGTGGTTAACACATCTGCCTAAGATGCAATACAGCACAGGTTTGAATCCCAGTAAGGGTATGGCTAGCTGATGAGAGCTAAATAGCTTGAAATAGATCTATACTAGTCTTCCTTTATTTATTTATCAGCACAAATACAACACATATGTAACAAAAAGGCAACAGTAAAAATATTGGGTTTCTGTCTGGATGGTCTCTTGTGACGAGCCGATGGACAGAGAATGGAAGTAGTGAACTTCCTCCCATATTTGGGCATACCGGGGGTTGTAACTCTCTCTCTATATATATTTAGAGTTACAACCCCCTTTATTTATTTATCATCATAAATATATATGTATGTATGTATGTATGTATGTATGTATGTATGTATGTATGTATGTATATATGTATATATATATGTATATATATGTATATATATGTATATATATGTATATATATGTATGTATATGTATGTATATGTATGTATATGTACGTATATGTATATGTATATGTATATGTATATGTATATGTATATGTATATGTATATGTATATGTATATGTATATGTATATGTATATGTATATGTATATGTATATGTATATGTATATGTATATGTATATGTATATGTATATGTATATGTATATGTATATGTATATGTATATGTATATGTATATGTATGTATGTAATTATGGCAGATTCAATGAATATTCAATGAATAAATATGTATTCATTGAATCTGTCATAATTGGTGCCACTGCCAAATTGTGGTTATACCTGGTTTGTACGTGGGAAAGTGTTGTGAAACTGTGCAATTGTAACCTATGTACGAGTGCTAGAGTATTTGCAGACCTAGATACTATGGATGAGTGGCATTTGCATGTGAGTATGCTGGCTGGGAGACACGAAGGATAAAGTTTGTGATAACAGAGGAAGAGACATTTTGCACGTCGATGCACTTACTTCATAAGGGCCAGAATTTTAGATATGGGGTCTTTAATCATCCCTAAGGATAGATATGTCACCTAGCAAGCAGAAGAAGAGTATTTGGGTGGCTGCCTCTGATGTATCTGATGACTGATTTTCCGATAAATAAATTGAGGAATGATTTTCAATGTAGGACTACTAACTAATAATAATAGTAATAGCAGTAGACTTATATACCGCTTCATAGGCCTTTCAAGCCTCTCTAAGCGGTTTACAGAGAGTCAGCATATTGCCCCCAACAATCTGGGTCCTCATTTTACCCACCTCGGAAGGATGGAAGGCTGAGTCAACCCTGAGCCGGTGAGATTTGAACCGCTGACCTGCTGATCTAGCAGTAGCCTGCAGTGCTGCATTTAACCACTGCGCCACCTTGGCTCTTAGAGAGTTTAATATTTTGTAGAGGATGACATGCTTTGTTTAACTCCAGTTACTACAATTAGTATGACTTATGTGTAAAAACGTATGAAGAGGGTGTGTATTGTTCAGCTGCATTCCTATTGTGAAAAATATCTCTTTCTATTGTAATTCTGTAACAGAGAATCAGCTGTTTATGCATAAAGGTGAAGGTTAAGGTTCCACTCGTATATATGTGCTAGTCATTCCCGACTCTAGGGGGCAGTGCTCATCTCTGTTTCAAAGCTGAAGAGCCAGCGCTGTCCGAAGATGTCTCCCTGGTCATGTAGCCGGCGTGACTAAATGCCAAAGGTGTACAGGATGCTGTTATCTTCCCACCAAAGGTGGTTCCTATTTTTCTACTTGCATTTTTTGAATTGCTAGGTCAGCAGAAGCTGGGACAAGTAACGGGAGCTCACTCCGTTACGCAGTGCTAGGGATTTGAACCGCCGAAGTGCTGACCTCTCTGATCGACAAGCTCAGCATCTTAGCCACTGAGCCACCATGTTGCTAGTTAAAGGTAAAGTCCAATAAAAATGGGCCTCAGTGGTCAAATCACTGGTTTACATGCACATAAGGTTTTGAGAGACCTTCAAATACCTGATCATTAATTCAGTCTCAGAGATGAAGTTAAGGACTATAAGAATCATAGCTTAGGTCAGTTTATCAGAACTCCTAAGTAGGCATTTTGAACTGGAACAGAAAAACTGTTGGTCCTCCACTGTAGTACCATATCCCTTCCTCTACAAAGCCCCAAACCACAACAACCTCCCCTCTTTCCCATCTTCATGATCAAATGGTCCATCCCTTTGATTTTGTCTTCCTTGAGATTTCAAATCATCCTTTCCTCCATCACGTGAGATTATTGCTACCAGGGAAACTATCACGAGCATATTGAAGGAAATGCATCCAAGCACAGACTAGTTACATTCAAAGATGTCTGATACGCTCGTGCCTAATGCCAAAGAGAAATCAGCGCAGGAGACAGCCCAGAGAGTCTATCTGCGCAGTGTGTCTGTGTGACAGGGTAAACGACAACTCCAAAGCTGCCAGCCCAGATGCTGGAGCATTCTGCCAAGCAGCCAGAAACATTTGCTGGAGAGAAATATCTTCGCAGTTTGACATCTGCGACTGGTGTAGGAAGATAAGGCAGATAAGCACAGTAATGAGCAGGAATATCGGAAGTGGCAATCCAGTAAATGATTGCAAGAGTTTTCTTTTTCGGTTTCAATTAAAAGAGCCCAAACTGGGGGAAATAAAATATGGAATACTAGATGAGAACACGCACTATTCTATTTTTGGAACTGACACTTCCCTGAGAATTAGCAGTGGTTTTAGAAGAAACACGTACAGGAGCATTTGTTTTACTGAGCCTGCATGCCCTGTCACATAGATTTTGTGTTTTCTAAGAAGTGGTCCTGGCTACTGAAATATTAGCATTTGGGTGAGTGTATAAACTTAGATTGTTTTTCTTAAGGTTCACCGACAAATGCGCGCATGACAAAAGCGCGCCAACAAAACCGCAGCAAGAAAACAATGAGGTCAAAATCGCACCCACAACAGCGCGCCAACAAAAGCACGCCATCAACAAAAAACACGAAAACAAGGTAATAACCCTAACCCTAACCCTAACCCTAACCCTAACCCTAACCCTAACCCTAACCCTAACCCTAACCCTAACCCTAACCCTAACCCTAACCCTAACCCTAACCCTAACCCTAACCCTAACCCTAACCCTAACCCTAACCCCAACCCCCAACCCCCAACCCCCAACCCCAACCCCAACCCCAACCCCAACCCCAACCCTAACCCTAACCCTAACCCTAACCCTAACCCTTACCTTAATCCTAATCGCGCTTTTGTCGGCGCGCTATTGTGGGCGTGCTGTTGTGGGCGTGCTGTTGTGAGCACACTGTTGTGGGCGCGATTTCGACCTCACTGTTTTCTCGATGCGGTTTTGTCAGCGCACTTTTGTCATGCGGGCATTTGTCAGGTCACGTTTTCTTAAATCTGGGCCAAATGTCTAATTTCAAGTGCAAGTGATCAGTTCAGAACTTTGATAGGAACTAGCTATCCATGCCTTGTGCCTGTTGACAGAGAGACAAAGAAGTGACAGCTGGAAGAGAAGAAGGGAATGAATAGATAAGGTTAGAAAGAGAAAATGGATTGAAAAAAAAAGCTGATACCATTTATTTAAATCTGACTTTATTATAGCTTGCTTTGGCCTTGCTGACTATTGGAATTAGACTCCAAAATACAACCCCTAAAATGTATCCAGTAGGAAAAGCAGAATCCTTCCCTCTATACCAAGATCCCCAAGGCCTGGTCTGTGGACTGGCACTGGTCAGTGGCATGCCAGAAATCAGGCCACACAAACAAGGAAAGCTCCATCTGTGGGGTGCAGACAACACCCGAAACTATGCCCCCTCTGGTCTGCGGAAAAAACTCGCTCCAAGGAACTGGTCCCTGGTGTCCAGAAGATTGAGGGCTGCTGCTGTCAGCGTTCCAAGTATCATGTAGAATTATATCAGAGTCCAAGGCAAAATGATCCTTACAGTTCCAATTTAATAAATCAGACATTTTAGCACATCTGTGTAATCCCAATTCTGGAAATTACATCAGAATCCCACCCAGTTAAAAGTTCATGATCTTGTCCCCACACCCACAATCCATCACATGGTCCAATCTTCTTCTTCCATGCTGCTGCTTCCGGTCAGGTGTAAAAGTGCAGAGACAAAAGATGATCTTGCTCTTCTAGAAAAGAATGACAACAATACATTCCACAATCCTACTCTTGTCTATTCCCCCCTCCCATCAACTATGCTAATGAAACAGCATAATGAAATAAGAGAAAGTGTGGCAGGCCAAAATTCTAAAAGGGATATAATTGCAGGCCTGACAGCTGCTCTATACTATATTCTGAATTTTTGTCTGGACTGAAAAAAAATGTGGACAATTACTAAATGGCAGCAACAATTAGTTTTCTAGAGAATTTTCTCTCTCTTTACTGTTCATAGGATTGTTCAAATGAGCAGTAAGGTGTAGTAAGTAGTAGTAGTAGTAGTAGTAAGTAGCATTAAGGATAGATATCATTACCACCAGATGGATTCGTAACTGGCTGACAAACTGTACTCAATGAATAGTTTTTAATGGCTCTATGTCTACATGGAGGGAAGTAAACAGTGGGGTACCACAAGGTTCCAGTGCTCTTCAATATCTTCATAAATGACTTAGAAGAGGGAATAGAAGGGGAACTTACCAAATTGTGGGTGATACTAACCTGGCAGGAACACCCTAAATGATAGGCTCAAGATCCAGATGAGCCAGCAGTGTGCAGCAGCAGCCAAAAAAGCCAATGCAATCCTAAATTGCATTAATAAAGGGATACAAACAAGATCAAGTGAGGTACTAACACCACTCTATAAAGCCCTAGTAAGACCACACCTAGAATACTGCATCCAGTTTTGGTCACCACATTATAAAAAAGAGATTGAAACTCTAGAAAAAATGCACAGAAGAGCAACCAGGATGATTAGGGGAGTGGAGACTAAAACATGAAGAACGGTTACAGGAACTGGGCATGGCTAGTCTAGTGAAGAAAAGGACCAGAAGAGACATGATAGCAGTGTTCCAATATTTCAGGGGCTGCCACAGAGAGGAGAGGGTCAAGCTATTTTCCAAAGCACCCAAAAACCAGACAAGGAATAATGGATGGAAACTGACCAAGGAGAGATTCTCCTAATAAGGAGAAATTTTCAGACAGTGAGAACAATCAACCAATGGAACAGCTTGCCTTTGGAAGTCGCCCATTACTCTTCCAGGTTCCAGTGTGCGCATGCGCAGCCAGCTGGTCTTCCCATGCATGGGAGTGCTGGAGACCGGAAGAGCAGCTCCTTGGCATGCATATGCCTGCTGGAAGGCTGAGCTTCTGGTTTTTGGTGCATATGTGCACGTCAGCCAGCTGGTCTTCGCACCAACATGCATGCTGGAAACTGGAAAACCATGCACGCTGGGGAGCTGCTCTTCGAGTTTCCAGCACTCCTGCACATGCAAGCCGGGGAGCAGCTCTTCCGGTTTCCACCACTCCCTCACGTGCACATGCACTCCCATTTCAGCACTTGGTACCGAAAAGGTTTGCCAATGCTGACCTACAAGGCCCCTTCCAACTCTGTTAAACTGTTAAATCTGTACGGAAGAGAAACATGAATCACAGAGATTTGTTTGCAAGTCAAAGTTTCTCCTCCTTTACAAAGTTTTCTATTCACTTATTTTACTTTGCTGAACAGCTGAGCTTAACCAAAGTCATGGCTAACTAAAACTAAAAAAGGCCCTTTTGTCATAAAATATGTCAATCCACATTTTATTTTCATATTTGAGATTCTTATCCCGCTTTCCTTCTTGGGAGAAAGTCCAGAGTAACTTGTAATGAATCCATAGCCATACAGTCAGTCTCCATTTATAGAAAGTAATATAAAATTTTAAGCCAGACCTCTGGTCATGTAAGTCACACTTCCATGAAGCTCCCCAGGCATTTTTTTTTTCTGAAACAGCATAACAAACTGGACAGGCTGCCTTAATTGAAAGATTTATCATCCTCTTTCAATGAGAGTAATAAATTCCATCAAACTAAGCGTAATTTACACTGGCTTGCCATCACAAACATCCTGGAAAGGGGGGATTTAAATCCCCAGGGTCATTAAACAACGTGGCAACTGCTTTTTGGCGGCTTGCACAGCATGTCTTTCAATGCATGGATTACTAGAAGTGACTTCGTTCCATAAGTCCTTTTTTTTCCAGTTGAGGTCAGATTTATGTGGTGAAGGGGCTGCTCTTAAGAAGTGGGAAGAAAAGGGATAGGGCAAAAAAAGCGGGCGGTGGCGGGAATCAAGCTACCGAAACCAGGCTATGAGTGAATATTTGGCAAATTAAATATGGAACAAATGAAAGCAAATTTTTCTTTCTCAAAGAAAATAGCAATAGCAATAGCAGTTAGATTTATATACCGCTTCATAGGGCTTTCAGCCCTCTCTAAGTGGTTTACAGAGTCAGCACATCGCCCCCACAGTCTGGGTCCTCATTTCACCCACCTCGGAAGGATGGAAGGCTGAGTCAACCTTGAGCCGGTGAGATTAGAACTGCTGAACTGCAGATAATAGTCAGCTGAAGTGGCCTGCAGTACTGCACCCTAACCACTGCGCCACCTCGGCTCCCAAGGTAAAAGTTCCTCTGGCACATATGTGCTAGTTGTTCCTGACTCTGAAGATAGTTGGATGTTTTAGAGGACCAGAAAGGTGATACTAATATCTTAGCAGATTGGACTGTACACAGGGAAAGGAGGAGGAGGAGAAAGAGAGAGAGAGAGAGAGAGGGGGAGAGGGAGAGAGAGAGGGAGAGGGAGAGGGAGAGAGAGAGAGATTTGTCATGGAAGATTGCCAAATTTGGAAAACATCTTCAGAAACATTAAGATTGTATACTAGACTAGGAAGTCAAAAAAACTTCCTGGACAAGGACAGTGACAAACATGTTTGTCTTGTTGCTAAGAAACACAAAATGAACGTGGCCATGAAGTCAGCAGGGGGAAAAAAATCCAGCTTTCTTTCCAAAAAATTGAAGATCGGAACATGACAAGAAGCATTGTAATTCAGTAACATCTATTGTCAAGCCACTACAAACACAACTCATCATCAAATATAATATTTCAAAATATCGAACAGTGAAATTTTAAAAGTAAACTGATAAACTAAAAAAAAAAACATTTCTATAGTTTAATTCTACACACATCATAATTTCTAGCCTGACTTTTTTTTTAATTGGTCTTTTCTCTGGGCTTCTTCAATGCATGTTGTTCCCAAGATATTTGTTACTTATTTTCAAGGGCAAAGAAGGGCAGCATTCGGAGAGCTTCAACAGCACCTCTAGGAGGCTGCATGGGATTTAGAAGTTGTAGATTACCCATCAATATGTGTGAACATTTTGAGAAGCAACCAGCAGAATAAACAGCAAGTGAGTTTTTGCTATGCTTTGTAAGTCAATGTTGACATTTTGAATGGAATCTAAAAATAAACCTAAAATGCTATTTGCCTGTTGAATGTTTAATTCAGGCGAGTCTCACCTCTAAGGTGGTAACTTGTAATTCGAAAAGGTCCGGTCCAAAAGCAGCACAGCTATTCTCCATCTGCTTTTGGGGGATGAATTTGCTTATCCAGGGATGAAACTGAAATAGACATATCAATAGATCATATCAGTACGTTGCAACAATTGCGGGCAGTGGAGATAAAAAATTGAAATAAGATATTCAGGTATTTGAGATAAAAAGCTAGTAGCACTGTACATAATAATTAATAATAATGGAATATAAAGAGAGCTAGATGAAAATGGGAGATTGAGTAATTTCTTTGGCAAATCTAATGAATAGCAATCAAACTGTGAATACCAGCAAAAAAAAGGAGAATTCAGTACTGCAGTAAACTGACTTGCCGATAAATAAGTCTAAGATTACAAGAACTAGCTTCCAATTTTCTTCACAGCAGCTATAGGTACAATTATATTTCAACGTCTCTCTCTAAAGTTACATCATGATGCACTTCTTGCTACACTCTCTCTTGCCTGATTATCAAAACCATAAATCATAAGTTAATTTTATCGCAGGAAAAGTCAATAAGGGATGAAAAATTAATAGACTTGTCATTTGAAAATTGGTGTCTATTGGAAGGTTGGAATGGAACAGTTTGCCTGCAAAAAAACAAAAAGAAAACAATCCTCTGTGAAAAGAGCTAAAATAAACCCAATCTAAATGACCAAAAATATTTTTAGGATTGATTTACACAACTTACAACTTTTGTTTAGCAACATAAACGTGATGATTCCAATAAGAATGTGTGTATTACTTTGAAAGACTCAGATCTTTTTTCATAAATAGGTATGCTTTGGACTTCTTTAAAAAAATGTTACATGTGTTAATAAAATGAAGATATTGTCAAAGCCTTTTCCAGATCATAACCAAATGACACCAGAGGTGGGTTCCTACCAGTTCGCACCTATTCGGTAGAACCAGTTCGTCAAATCTACCGAACCAGTTAGAAGAGGTTCCACCAGTGGACCCGGAAAGCAGGCCACACCTACAGAAGAGGTTCCAAAATGTTTTGAAACCCACCACTGGTCCTTGGATATGATTATTCTACACTATCATGCTCATATTTATAAAACTCAGTGCCTCTGTGAAAGGTAAGGATGACTACTGCATTTGTGGCGCAATCAGAACATTGCATGTGTTGAAGTTGTTTTAACGCAAACCAAAGATGCCTTTTAAAAAACAAGTTTACATCATATTCTTATGCATGCCAGTGCTGAGTGTGAGGTAATTTAAGGTGGTGCTGACAAGTGTTGTCGGCATCTTCATATCCGGTCACATGAGCGGCAAGCCACTCCCATGCAGTCACATGGGCAGCAAGCCACTCCCACAAAGGAGGCCACACCCACAGAGTAGGTTCGAACAATTTTTAAACCCACCACTGAATGACACTAATGTTAAAGTAAAGCGTTTAGGATGCTAGTAAAACCTTTATAAGAGAGTGATTTATAAAGCAAAATAATAAATTAAAAAGATAGAGAAGATGCAAAAAATTGTAATGGAAATAAAGATGAAAGAGAAAGAACTGAAATGTCCAGGAAATAAAAACGGGCCATAGCAAATTAAATTCTGTGATGCCAGCTTTTTTTTTTTTTTTTAATGAATTTGGTGAAACAGTTTGCAAATAAACCGGATAAATGTTTGGTGTATAATTCAAGAAAAGAAAATGAGATGGCAAATTTCTCTGTTGAGATATAAAAAAATATTAGCATTTGATAAAACAATGTACCTATACAGCCTTTATTGGTTTTTTTTTAGCAAAAGATGTTGATAAGAAACAGTGGGCAATCAGAAATGGTTAACATATCTAGATTTGTTGGTTCAAGAGGATGGGAAGCTTAAAATGAAGTCAAGAGAATTACTAGGTGCAGTGATATTTAGTTCTCAATGTTTTACATATGCACATTTAAGAAAGATATTTAATAGATATTTTAAAAAATGGAATTGAAAAATAAAATGGAATTTGAAGCTGAATTGTGTACAAATGTTGAACATATGATTGCTGAAATGCATAAAAATCCACCGAGATTTGAAATTAAAAAAAAAAACAAGTTAAAGACTGCATTATAAAATGAGTTAAGGATTTTAGGATATATTATACAAGTGGACAATGAGATAAAATCTGGTTAAAGGGACTGAAATTCACATTTTTTTACAACTTAAGACATAACTTTTACAAAATGATGTATAGTTGGTATACAACACCACAGAAATTAGCTAAATTGTATAAACGTACTTCTAATGACACAAAGAACTCTTAAGAATAACATCCAAATGAAGCCATAATTTTTATTGAGTTATGTGGATAACTAATTAGAAAAGTTTGTTTTTAATAAAAGATTGGTTTTGTATATGATAACCGCAGGAAGACTACTGTATACAAAAAGATCAAAAAATACAGAAACACTGACAATGGAGGAATGGATTGTAAAAATGATGGAATTTGCAGAAATAGACCTGTTTGATCAGGGATAAGACAATGAGTACTTTTAGTAAATACTGGAAACCCCTTATGTACTTTTTTATAATAATTGAAAGAAATGAACTGGTGGTTTATTTGCCATTTAAAAAGTGTGAAATATGGGAAGAGGGGAAATATGATTCAATTATAATGGGGGAGGAGAGAGATTCAGTTTGTAACTGCTCTAAAGAACATTGGAAATCTCTTTCTATTCTATTCTTTTCTATTTTTCTATTTGTACTTATTTTGATACTTTTCTTAACTTCTTAATTTTTCCTCTTCTTTAATCTTAATCCAAAATAATTAATAATTAATGAAAAATAATAGAAGAAAATTTAGAAGTAATATAAAGATATTTAACTTACTCTGAAAAAAGGGATGTTGGCTAATCAGGTTAGGAAATGTTAAGAAAGAAAAGAAAGAAAGAAAGAAAGAAAGAGAGAGAGAGAGAGAGAGAAAGAAAGAAAGAAAGAAAGAAAGAAAGAAAGATTCTGATATCTTAGGAAAGAGATCTTCAATATGCCAAAATTCATTATAATAGATATTTATTATAAGTAAAGGGTAGGGTATACATATTACTTTTAAACTGATCTGGTTAAGGATGGAAACATAAAATAACAACAATTCAATAGTTAATTCTTAGCCTTTCACCAGAGATAGTTTCGCTGGTTTGTATACAGAAATTATTTCTCTTCAGGACAAATGATGAAGTTCTAATCAAGATACAGATACAGTTAAATCCATATTGTAAGGGTCAGATCAGAGATTCTTTTATCTAGGTATTCTCTTACAATGTTCTCGCTAATCTCAAATAATATTCATATAATTTTTATTTTCTAAACCAATAAAACTCAAATGGTGCATTGGGGGGAAAAGCAGTCTGATTTGCTAATCACAAATCTGCACAAATCTTTGTAAGAATTTCCATATGTTTACTGTTAATATTCGGTTATTTGTCTCCAATTATTTTAGGGATTATTTTAAAGTGCCATTCATTCCAGCTATACTTTTCTTGGGTAACCATTGTTCATTAAGGATTTTTGGATTTTTCCTTTCATATCTGTCATAAAGATATGAGAAAAAAAATCATAATTTAGCTTAGGTTTTGGCATTCACATCAGCCCAGCAATATTTGCAGGATGAAAGGCAGCTGATGCTTATTATGAGTGGGCGAGAATTCACAAATTACAATTTAAAAAGCGGCTCCCTCAATGTTAACTTGACTAGTGAGAAAAAAGGAATTAATTTGGCCTTTAGTAATTCCTGTCAGCTGGTATCACTGACCTTTTCAGCATATCTTGTTTGGAGTGAAGAAAAAGGTGAAGGTATGGGTGAATTGACATTAAACAAAGGATTATGATGTTGAGAAGTTTGATTGAAGTTATCTAAGTTCAATCAGCATATTGTGGGCAGAACTGAAACATAGGTATGCGTGGGTGGCATTTCATGGACAAATGCCCTACTCAATGTTCTTTCTTTTGGAGATAGGAGCTACAAAGGGTCTTCTAAAATATTTAGAATGATTTTTTTTTATCTTTGTTGTCATTTTAATTGATTTTATGATGCTGAAACTAGGTATTGTTGCTTAATTACTAATACTGATCACAATACTGACGTTGTGATTCTTCATTGCCTAGGATCATATTTTGTTGGGTATATGTCACACATTGGCCACACCCATGCGTGGTTTGGTGTAGGGCAAAAAAGTCATGATTTCTCATGATATGAGTTTGACACCCCTGCTTTACATGTTCTGAAGATGCCATTTGATGCTGATTTGTTCATTTTTTAATATTACAGTCACTTTTCTTAGAGCCGAGGTAGCGCAGTGGTTAGGGTGCAGTACTGCAGTTCACTTCAGCTGACTGTTATCTGCAGCTCAGCGGTTCTAATCTCACCGGCTCAAGGTTGACTCAGCCTTCCATCCTTCCGAGGTGGGTGAAATGAGGACCCAGTCTGTGGGGGTGATAAGCTGACTCTGTAAACCACTTAGAGAGGGTTGAAAGCCCTATGAAGTGGTATATAAGTTTAACTGCTATTGCTATTGCTATTTTCTTCTGATATTCAGGAAAAGTTATATAAACTTGTATATCCTGGCATTTTAGCATATGTTTATCTTTTCAGCATATGTGAGTTTACATTAGAAAAGAACATTTTCCCTAATTCTAAAGAAATTATCTTGCAGATGAACACTATAAAGTATATCATTAGCCAAATGCTCCCCATCTTATTATCCCTACAACCTTCACTCACCATACTTGAGTGAAAAAGAAAAATCTTCTGAATGCATTGTATATTTAATTTACTATTAGACCAAAAATAAATTCTGGAACTCAATATTGTTCCTGTGAGGAGGAAAAGAGGCAGTGGTGGCAATATTAGGCTCTTTTACAAAATGTAAATGCTTTTACTCACAACAACGTATTTGGAGGGGGAAAGAGGTCCCTTTAACTTCCCTCTGTGCCTTGCTGAGGTGAAGATTATGTAATATCTCATAATTTCCTATAAAATTGAAAGCTGGAAGATACAATTTCTCATGCGTGTGAAAGAGGAGAAAGCTGTGGTGGCAACATGCACTCGTAATATTTAATTTATTCTGAAAAAGAGGGAGTTAAATAATCAAGAAAGCAAATGTCTTTGCTTTTATTATGAGTGATCTTATATTTCAAAACAATTGTACCATCAAGATATCTGGAAAGATAAAATAAGGCAAGATAAGATAGAACAAGACAGAGTAGTTGGGAATATGGCACATAAATGTGAAATGAACAAATACATTTCAGAATAAGCTGAGCTATAAAGTTCTGATTGGTACTACTGTTATCCACAACAGAACTTCATCAGTGGTCAAAATTTGAATTTATTGACATTTGTATGCTGCCCACTCCCACAGGGACTCTGGGCGGCTTACAAACAAGACAAAAAACATATAGGTAGAAAAGTTAAAAAAAAAAAGAATACAATGGTTAAAATTTCACACCATGCATACTGTTAGAGTGGGGCTGGATACAATCAACAGCCCCAGGCCTGCTGGAACAGCCAGGTCTTAGCAGCTTTACGGAAGGCGGAAGGCCGGAAGAGTAGTAAGGGTCCGGATCTCAATGGGAAGATCGTTCTCAAAATATTTGTCTCTAAGGCATGACTTTTGCTTGAGTCAAAAATTTGAGACTTCTTCCTTGGTGTTTTGAAAAACTTTGAAAAATTCTTTCCTGGAAGTTTCAGTTTCAGAGAAAATGATTGGTTTGATTTAAGTACGTAACATGTAGCTAAATATATTAGATTATCCTTACTGATGTTTTTTATTTGAAATGCTGATGAATGCTTTCATCCCCCATTTCTTCTGAATATCCAGATTTCCCATGTAAAATGCTTTTTATGGCATGAAATTTGATAGTCTTGATACTTGATCCCACAATTCTTAACAATGGCCATGTGGGTACAGCTATCATAGAAACTGAACTCCAATTGTCTACTAAATCAGATTGGAGAAGACTGGCAGAATAGGATCAAGAATCCACCATTATAGCCTAAAACTGATGAATGAATTGATTTTGGGTAAATCAGCCCACTGTAGCATGTTCAACAAACCATAGAGTTGACTGTTGCATGAATCTTGATGCCAAACTGCACCCTACCTTCCTCTCTAGGGAACACGCATAAGCCCTTTTCAATATTGTGAAGCCCATGAGGTTGAGAATTAGTAGCTGGATAACAGTTGCTTGTGAAAACTAGAAAAGAGTTAATTTTCACATAGTGGGGATTGAATAAAGCACTTTCAGAATCTTGGAGAGCTCACTGAAGACAAACTCAATGGGTCTATAGGTCTAAACGCTGTTGCATCATTATTAGGATTTGCTCCACTGAGACATTAAACAAACTGAGAACCAGTTAATTCCTTAATTCTATCACTCAATGATGCTGATTCTGGGGAAAACAAAGACACAGTGACTCTGCCTAAAGTTTGAGATTCAAGTATGGTTGGAAAAATTTAGAGATAATGGAAGGGCCTAAATGGCCTACATAATGAGGTAGGGATGGCATGAAAGAAACTGCTGAAGATTACCCTTGAATTAGGGAAACATGAAGTTAACTCTCTTTGGAACAAAAGGAGCAAAAGCATCTAACCGGTAAATCTCTATTGGTAAATATTTCAATTTTAGGAGAACACAGGACTACATTTTTTTCACTGTAGAACAAGTGAAGCATAAAAGTGAGCACAACTAAAAATAAAGTATAATATTAAAACTTGTTCCAGTGTCATAAAAGGCATATTACTCATGCCTTGTGTTTTTTAAAAAAATGTTTTAGTGTGAACCAGTTAATTTCAATCACCTTCAAAAAATCTGTAATATTCGTTGTGAATCACAGGTGTGAAGATTTTCTAGCATAAGCAATTAGTAACTTGCCTGGCTCTGTCTTCTCACCTTTAGCCTCCTCATTTAGGTGAAGGGCATGTAAATAGCGTGCTGTATGAAATCTTAACACTTAGCAGTTAGTAATATAGTAATAGAAGGAAAAAATGCAGCTTTTGACAGTCGGGCTATTTTGGATGAACTGTTTAAAAAGCTTCACTTCCTAAAGCAGATGAGATTTCATAGAACAAGCATTATTAATTGGAGAACCCGTGTTCTTATTAATTGTTGAACTTACTTGAATTCTGATGTTTCCCCCCCCCCCCTGCATTTTTCACAATCTTTTAATACTCTCAGAATTAAGAGATTGCATAGCAGGATGTAGAATGCACGCAAGGAGAAGCAAAAAGATATAATTAGAGCAACAGAGATAATCATTGCTTTGTTATGCTGTGATTTCAGCATAATTACACAGACCAAGACAAAAGGATTATTCTTCCATTAGATTTTCTCTTCTTACACATAAGGACTAAAGAGATGACCTTTCGTTAGTGGGTTAGTTAGAGACTGCACATAACAGTTTTAGACCTGTGTCACAAAAAATGTAATGCAGGGATCTATCCCTTCTTCACTTCTAATCCTCATAACGGGTCCCATTCCCTTGGTTATCCAATAACTTAATAACATTTATTATTTCTAGATTGTAGCCCATGTGCTTTTAACTTCCTCCACAAAATAAACTGAATGCCATTTTCTCATTGCCTTAACTGTTTCAAATTATGTATTTTTAGGAAGACGTAGGGTTCAATTATTTCCATGTTTATGAACGTTGGTAAGTTAAACAGAGCCTGAAGATCAGAGAGCAAATTATCTGTGCTTTTGTATATCTACTAGACAATCCATGGCTTGTCATCATTTCAGAGATACTACCTTATCAGATTCACCAATGCTTTCAGCAGTGACATAACCTCTCAAGTAGTCTAGACAAGATACCTCTAGATGAGAGATGGGTAGCACACAAATCTAATCAATAAATAAGGGCTGCCTTCCTTGGAAAGTTTGGGATATATTCACAGATGTATCTGCCTTGAAAATACCCCATGTTGAACTGTGTTTCCCAGTCCAATAGTAGCACAGGTCAAGGTGGTTTATGGCATTTGGTATTATGTCACAAACTGCTTTATGGTAAAGTGTGTGTGTGTGTGTGTGTGTGTGTGTGTGTGTGTGTGTGTGTGTGTTCCAGCATAACTCTGGAACACCTTAGACAATTTCAACCAAACTTGGTACACAGATGACTTACTCTATGGAGACAAATACTGTGGGATTTAGACACCCCTAACACTCCTCGGGGTGTGTATTCTGTTATGATACAACTTGTGCCTTAAAATGGCTTCTACTGTACAGTGCAGTGGAGTTGCCATGATAATGGCTTCACAATACTCCATAAGGGGGCTCCCTCTGGTAAGGGATAAATCCAACATTAGAAATTACATTTGGTCCGGACATTTCCCCCTTATAAATAAATACCTGGACAATGCCGGGTTATCAGCTAACATTTTATAAAACATGCCAAATTTTAGCTCCAGAGAAGACATGCATTCTGGATTTTGGGCACATTCTCTAAATTCATTCATTTCAGATAACTTGGTTCAAAACATTTTGTTCTACAGTGCATTGTGAGCTCACTTAAAACTCACTGGAATCAGAAGATCAGAAGAGTAAGCATTACTGAGAGGCTAGGCTAGCTTGTATCAGCTTGAACAGAGGTGTCAAACTTGGGGCCCATGGGCTGAATGCATCATGTGTAGGCCACACCCACCCTGGCTCGGCAAAGGCAAAAAATGTCACTATACATCACGTGACATCATATGACACGATCAAGTTTGACAGCCCTGAACTAGAAGAATGGCTATAATTCGCTTCATCCTTTCCTGCGCCTCTTTTTCTAGCTTCTATAGAAATGCAAAGCTAAAGGGAAGTACAGCCTGCCCTTATCTTATCTCTTTTCTGATGAAACTTCTTCTGCAACAAATAGATCAGCCAGGGTTTATCAGCCCAGATTGGAGAGATCTAAATGTCTCCGGTAAAGATTAGCATTTGATTCTGACTAAAAATAATAGATCTCTCTTCTCTTCCTTTCCCTCACCATTCCTTTTTCAAATATCTATCTATCTATCTATCTATCTATCTATCTATCTATCTATCTATCTATCTATCTATCTATCTATCTATCATCTATATATTTCAGATTAAAGAGCTGGGGTTGACTGCCTATTTTTAACAATGTGAACAACATTCAGAGACCACAATTGTCCAGAAAGCAGAATAAAAATGACACAAATAAACTAATGGCTGCTTCCTGCTATCTGCTAAGCTCCTTGGGGCAGCAAAGTTTCCCTTTATATTCCCAGCAATAGAGATTTGGATAGAGTTGAACAAAATGACATCACTGATGGTTACTGATGAGCTTGTCATAGAGAATGGATTAGTTGGCTTCACTTTGATGGGCCACACACTGTGCAAGCTTGTACCATGAATATGCAGGAAATACGGATGGATTCCACAGATGGGAGATCGTGTTGGAAATCAGTCCTTCAGTTAGATCGATAATCTCAAATCAGCTTTGAATTTCATTCTTATTGGTGCTCAAGAGATTCCAAGTTATGAGTGGCTTGCTATTGGAAGCATCTGTTTCAGCAAAAATAACTGCTTCTCTTCGAATGGGAGAGAATTAGTGGGTGTTTTTTTCCTCGATTGTTCTTTTAAAATGTGTCTCGTATGAAACTTGAGCCCAAACTAAAACAACTGGCATGTGGGACAGCCTACAGATGGCTCAGCAGAGGCACACATGGCTGTATGTAACTGGCTGAGAGTTGCCTCGTTTCATACTTGCTCCATAGCCAACAATTATAGGAGGAACGATGCTGGCAGAAATTGAGACTATATAAAGCATGTCTACTGACGGTAATGGTGATGATTCTCAGCAAGCTGCCATAGATTAAAGCCAAAGCTAATCCCTTTCCCCATCTTATTCTCTCTTTCCTGAGCATGGCAATGGGACTATATTACCTCCAATTAACCAAAACTGGAAACTCTTAGATAAAGATTATTTTGTCTGGAAATGCTATATACAGATGGTACCACCAGCTGTGTGCACTCTATTCCTTGTTGGTCATCTGATAGAATAAGCCATTTGTCTTTCATACATATAGTCCTGATCCAGTGGTGGGATTCAAATAATTTACTAACCAGTTCTCTGCCCTAATGACCAGCTGGGTAGGTGGGGCTCGGTGGTCATGTGATCATGTGGATGTGGCCAAGTCAATGTCACTCAGGTCGATGGGCACTTCGCCTTAGTTGTTACAATGGTAATGAGGGTTAACTGGAGAGGCAGTTTCTGTAAGTAGGGCAATAAAGATGAGGCTAGAAACAACACCAGAATGTTTCCTTCCTGTCCAGGTATCCCTCCATTTTTGTGATGCAATAGCAACATCCTCCACAATTAAGTCAACTGCAAACTTGGCAAAAAAGGAAAAAGTGTGTCTCTGCCTTCTTTACAGGATTAGCCCTGTAAAGTGGAACAAAACAAAAGGAGATTTCTTCCAACAACCGGTTCTCCGAACTGCTTAGAAAGTTACCAACCAGTTCGCACCTATTCGGGAGAACCGGTTGGTAACTTTCTAAGCAGTTCGGAAAATTGGTTGTTGGAAGAAATCTCATTTTGTTTTGTTCCATTTTACAGGGCTAATCCTGTTCTCCTGAATAGGTGCGAACTGGCTGAATCCCACCACTGTCCTGATCCTTTCCTTTCCTTCTCTTCCCTTCCTTCCCCTTTCCCATTCCACTTTCCTCTTCTCTCTCATTTTCTCTTTTTTTCCCTTCCCCCTTTCTCCATCCCATCCCTTTTTCAAAAATCAAATTTTACAGAACCTTTACAAAATTAAAAGATTCCAATGCCTGTCCAGAGTAATTAGAAAACTCCCCTCCCCTCTCCTCCCCTCCCCCTCCTCTCTATGCTTTTCTTTGCTCTTTCTTTGTTCAGTACATCAACACTTTGAGTGATTGAGTTAAGGGAAGTAAGAGGTAGTGAGGGCAAATATGATGACTTGAATATTCAAAAACGTTAACAAAGTTTGAGCAAAGAAAATGTTTAATTCAAAGTTAAATATTTGCATTCAGCCACCTGGCAGTGTCAGCACTTTGGATGAACCTACTTAATTTGCTCTCCCGTTTTCTTAAATCTAACTCTTAAGTGCTTCTAAGCAGCATGCAGTGATATGAATAATTTTTCTTCTCGTGTATCAAATGTGTACTTAAAGCAGGGGAGTTAAAGCACACAGCACACGCTCGCTTTCACATGCATATCATATCTGAATGCGTTAAAAGAAAGCAAGTAGAAGTTACAGTGGTCGTTTTAAGAGCATTTAAGGAAAAGCTGCTTAGCTTTCAACTCCAGATTCCATTCGTAGAATTTCCTTTGTGTATTAAAACACAACTGAAGTGAAATATATAACTTCAAGGAGGCTCCCTGCTTCTGTTGGAGGGCAATAAAGGAAGAGATAACAACAACAACAACAGCTTCAGAATGAAAATAATGCAGAATTAAGTCCTTTTGAAAATTTCTTTTTTTGTTGTTCCAGGGGTTTTCCTTTATTCCTCTTGTTGCTTATGTGAGTGTGTTCATGTCATGAAGTTGCTCTAATATTTAAAGCACTGGTAGTCCTAGAGATATGATTGTAATGGAGCCTACCCATTACAGTCACAAATTATGATGGTCATTGAAGAGATGCCCATGCGATCACTTGGCTTAATAGCAATAGCAGTAGACTTATATACCGCTTCATAGGCCTTTCAGGCCTCTCTAAGCGGTTTACAGAGAGTCAGCATATTGCCCCCAACAATCTGGGTCCTCATTTTACCCACCTCGGAAGGATGGAAGGCTGAGTCAACCCTGAGCCGGTGAGATTTGAACCGCTGACCTGCTGATCTAGCAGTAGCCTGCAGTGCTGCATTTAACCACTGCGCCACCTTGGCTCTAATGACCTCTCCCCCACCCTTAGTCTTCCAGATGAGGATATTAAGCAACTGTGAGGGTCATTAGGCAGAGCATAGTGTCGAGATCCTGGGAGGCTTAGCAGAACCCCAGGTTCATCTGCCCCAGCCTCCAAGAAGTCCCTCAACCCATGCTCTGTGTTCTGCCTCTCAGGCTTCCCATAGGCCTTGGGTCTGTTTCCCCCAAGGGCTTCATTCCCATTTAGCCACCCAAGGAGTGAAAAGCCAGCAACAGAACCTACCAACACCTGCAGATCTGTTGCACTTGTAGGTTAGGCCTGTTTCCCACCCAGCCACTTGTAGCTTTTGCTGCTGGCTTTAATCTCCCTTACAATCACCTCAGTGGTGGGTTTCAAAAATTGTTCGAACCTACTCTGTGGGTGTGGCCTCCTTTGTGGGTGTGGCTTGCCGCCCATGTGACCGGATGGGAGTGGCTTGTCTCCCATGTCACCGGATATGAAGATGCCGACGACACTTGTCAGAACCACCTTAAATTACCTCACACACAGCACTGGCATGCATAAGAATATGATGTAAAGTTGTTTTTTAAAAGGCATCTTTGCTTTGCGTTAAAACAACTTCAACACACGCAATGTTCTGATTGCACTACAAACGCAGTAATCATCCTCACCTTTCACAGAGGCACTTATGAGTTTTATAAATATGAGCACGATAGTGTAGAATAATCATATCCAAGGACCAGTGGTGGGTTTCAAAAATTTTTGGAACCTCTTCTGTAGGTGTGGCCTGCTTTCTGGGTCCACTGGTGGAACCTCTTCTAACCGGTTCGGTAGATTTGATGAGCCAGTTCTACTGAATAGGTGCAAACTGGTAGGAACCCACCTCTGGATCACCTGTTAATCTGAGTATCTGAACTTCAAGGCCCTATCTGGTTACAAAGGGATGAGGCGCAGCTTCAAAAAACTTCCTAAACAAAGGCATGGGATTTTCTTCTTCTTTTTCTTTTAAATTATGACAGGGAAAGGGGATTATTGCTTGATAGGGCCCACCCACTTCATTGTCCATAGTATTTGGAGTTCGCTTAAGCAGACCACTCAAATTCCATTGTGGTCATCAGCTGGGGAGGAATGAACACGTCCAATGTTTTGTATTGTATCTACATTTTGGAATGTTTTTATTCTTATGAAACAGTTGGTCCCAAATGTGCATTTAAAACAAATGATCCCAATTGGAGGTTAAAAATAAATAAGGGAAACAAGTTTAATCTCTGGTATGCTCAATAAATTCCGTTTTCATACTGTGTGAAGCTAATCAATGTGTCCCTATCAGATCAAAGGGAGGAACGGTTCTCTGTTATTGAATTGGTATTGTACGGCTCAACTGTCAAAATGCATTGCATTTGCTGTTAAATATTTTTGTTGCTACTGATGCTAAATTTGGCTTGAATTGCATCTTTTCACAACCTGAGTTCCTAGTTTTAGTTTATTTCTTTAATTGGTATAGGGCACCATGGTGATTTATACAGAAAGATGGAGCATCACTTTGACAACAAATAAAAGAAACAAACCACGTTCTTGTAGACTTACTTTAAATACATAACCTTATTCCCCGTAATTGACAGGAGGAGAATGTGAATTACCTTTTTTCCCTCTAGGGCTGTAAGCAACACTCTCAGCTCAGTTTTGAGTAATTCTTTTCATACATAATACATCCTACACTTTTCAGCCTCCTCCAATGTCCTAGAGAAGATTTTTGAAGGCACAGAGAATTGCAATGATGTCTGTGGAATTGATGAATATGGCCCACAATTACTAATATGCTATGTTTCTTTTTTAAAAAAAAATGCATTAGATCAGTGCAAACCTGGAATAGATTGGAATTATGGATTGACACATGCAAAAAGTGCATAAATAAACAAAAATCAAGAAGAGGAAGAGGGTCATCCATCTCTTACTTTCTCACACACATAGATGTACATTTTAAACACAGCGAAACTGTGGGATGAAATGAAAAACAGCTCCATGACCTTTAGAAGTTATCTCCAATATGGCCAACTCTTTATCAACATTGGTTTCTCTTTTTGCTTTGTCCACACCAAACACTTCTTGCCAAGAAGACTGATCCATTAACATTTTATTTAAAAGCCTTTTTTTTTTTTTTACAGGAACAAAAATACATTTCTGCCCAAACTGAAAGTTTTCCCGCAGCTTTCCATGGATCTTTCAATTCTCGTCATCAGCCTTCAAATTCACAGCCCTCACCTAGTCCAGCATGAGGTGTAACATGTTTAACTCTGATGATTGGATTTGGATGACAGGAATGATGGGTGCATGGTAGGGTGGAGTGAGATCATTGTCTCTGTGTGGGCTAATAATCAAAGCCCTGTACAATGTGAATGCCACTTCAGTTTTGCCAGCTTTTTATGTGACATGACATATCAAATCTGCCAACTTATAGACCATCTGGAAATGGCTCAACAGAATGGACACTGACATTGACAGACAACAGTTAAGACGAACGACCAAAAAGAGTAGAAGATCGGCCTATATAAACCAGGAGATTTGTTGAAACAAACCTAGTATTTACTTTGTGAGCAACCATTATCTGTAATCTAATAGATACTATCTAGAGTTATCTTAAAATTCATTTATTTCCCCTTGCTGAATTATTTCAAATGCAACATCAATATGAAATTGAAGTCACCAGTGTATTCTTGAAGCTTTTCTTTGTGCAACTATAACTGTCTTCCTCAGGAGCAAGAGGAATTGTTGTTTTTCAGCTGTAGTCTCCTCTCTGATCAAATTAAAATATTTACCTTCTCATATGAAATTTGATGGCTTTCATGTCATCTCTGGGTTTGTTGTGAGAAGAGGCTGTATTGCCATTTTCTTGAAATATAAAATCAGTGTATGTATCAAATGTCAGCCAGTTATTTAAATATCATTAATGTTCATATCATGACCTTAATGTAGCCTCATCATGCTTTATTGATATTATCTAGAAGTCTGATAATTTTGGTTCCCAATTCTGTGAAATCTATCTGGGTGTTTTCTTTTTATAGTTTTCTAAAATCAACATGTGAATCTAAGAATGTAGAACATGCAAAATTGGGTGTAGACTGGTGATAACATCTTCCTTCTTCCTTGCATATTAACCTTCTATGCACAGTAGATACAGTAAATATTTAAAGGGTCTCTGTGACAGCCAAACAAGTGAGAATATTTACAAAGGATCATTGGTTATGCAGCTTGGAATTAACCTTCAGAGGTAGCTAAGAGTGATCACCTTAAATATATATATTAGGAAATTCACATTTGTATTGACAAAAAGCTTCACTGGACCTAATAGGAATTTGTTTTCAGTGTTTACTGAAAGTGGAGACTGACTTTAACAAAAAACAAAGATGTTCCCTCATCTGTATGACAATGATGATGATATGGTGATGATGTGATGATGATGATGATAATGGTGATATTGCTGTTGTTTTTATCATGAGTTTGCAATGAGCTGTTTTGAAATAAAATATTTGACTAAGAATGATAATGGATAAATATCTGATCTGCATGTCAAACATCCAGTTGACCTCTAGATGGTAGCAAAGAGATATAGAAATATCTAATTATTAGTTAGTAGTTAGTGGTAAGCAATAGTTTTGCAGCTGTGAGTGAAGAGAGCAAAAGAGAGGGAGAGAGAAAAATGTAGTTTAGATAGAAGATAGATAGATAGATAGATAGATAGATAGATAGATAGATAGATAGATAGATAGATAGATACATACATACATACATACATACATACAATAGCAGAGTTGGAAGGGACCTTGGAGGTCTTCTAGTCCAACTCTCTGCCTAAGCAGGAAACCCTACACTATTTCAGACAAATGGCTATCCAACATCTTCTTAAAGACTTCCAGTGTTGGGACATTCACAACTTCTGGAGGCAACTTCTGTTCCACTGATTAAGTGTTCTAACTGTCAGGAAATTTCTCCTCAGTTCTAAGTTGCTTCTCTTCTTGATTAGTTTCCACTCATTGCTTCTTGTTCTGCCTTCAGGTGCTTTGAAGAATAATTTGACTCCCTCTTCTTTGTGGCAACCCCTGAGATATTGGAACACTGCTATCATGTCTCCTCTAGTCCTTTTCATTAAACTAGACATACCCAGTCCCTGCAACCGTTCTTCATATGTTTTAGTCTTCAGTCCCCTAATCCTCTTTGTTGCTGCACTCTTTCTAGAGTCTCCACATCTTTTTTACATCGTGGAGACCAAAACTGAATGCAGTATTCCAAGTGTGGCCTTACCAAGGCATTATAAAGTGGTATTAACCCTTCATGTGATCTTGATTCTATCCCTCTGTTTATGCAGCCTCGAAATGTGTTGGCTTTTTTGGCAGCTGCTGCACAATGCAGGCTCATATTTAAATAGTTGTCCATTAGGATTACAAGATCCCTCTCACAGCTACTACTATTGAGCAAGGTACCACCTATACTGTACCTGTGCATTTTGATTTTCTTGCCTAAATGTAGAACCTTACTCTTTTCACCATTGAATTTTATTTTGTTAGATAGTGCCCAATGTTCAAGTTTGTCAAGATCCTTCTGTATTTTAAGCCTGTCTTCTGGAGTGTTGGCTATTCCTGCCATCTTGGTGTCATGTGCAAATTTGATGAATTCCCCATTTATCCCCTCAGCCAAATCATTGATGAAGATGTTGAAGAGTACTGGGCCTAAAACAGATCCTTGGGGTACTCCACTGCATACTTCCCTCCATGCAGATGCAGTTCCATTGAGGACTACATGTTGAGTGCGGTTGGTCAGCCAAATACAAATCCATCTGGTGGTGATGCTGTACAACCCACATTCTTCTACTTTATCTAGTAGTCGGTTATGGTCTACTTTATCAAATGCCTTGCTGAAGTCCAAGTAAATTATATCAACGGCATTCCTCTTATCCATTAATTTTGTCACTTTGTCGAAGAATGCAATAAGATTAGTCTGGCATGATCTGTTTTTGACAAACCCATGTTGGCCTTTGGCCATTACTTTGTTTACTTCTAGGCTGGGGGGTCAAATTCTATACCCCTCAGATAGGGTTCGTAACTTAGGAGTCCTCCTGGATCCACAGCTGACCTTCGACCATCATCTCTCGGCTGTGACCAGGGGGGCATTTGCCCAGGTCCGCCTGGTCCGCCAGTTACGACCCTACCTGAATCGGGAGGCTCTCACAACAGTCACTCGAGCCCTTGTGATCTCTAGGCTGGAATACTGCAATGTGCTCTACATGGGGCTGCCCTTGAAGTGCATCCGGCGGCTGCAGTTAGTCCAGAATGCGGCCGCGCGAGTGATAGTGGGCGCACCGCGGTTCGCCCACATAACACCCATCCTCCGCGAGCTGCACTGGCTACCTGTTGATCTCCGGGTGCGCTTCAGGGTCCTGTTGACCACCTTTAAAGCCCTTCATGGTAGTGGATCTGAGTACTTGAGAGACCGCCTTCTGCCGATTACCTCCCTCCGACCAATAAGATCGCACAGACTGGGCCTCCTCCGAATCCCATCTGCCAGTCAATGCCGACTGGCGACTACACGGAGGAGAGCCTTTTCTGTTGCAGCTCCGACCCTGTGGAACGAACTCCCCGTCGAGATACGTACCCTCACCACCGTCTGGGCTTTCCGCGCAGCCCTTAAGACCTGGCTATCCCAACAGGCCTGGGGATAAGTCTTCGATTTCCCCCACCCGAGTGTTGAATGTTGAATGCAAGTTGTGTTTTTTATTACCTTATTTATTTCGTGCACATATCGTTTGTTTTGAATTTCACCCCCCCCCCCCTAATGATTGTAAGCCGCCCTGAGTCCCCTCAGGGAAAAGGGCAGCCTATAAATCTAAATAAACTGAAACTGAACTGAAACTGAATAGGTGTTTGCTAATTCATTGCTTGATTATCTTTTCCAGAATCTTTCCTGGTATTGAGATCAGGGTAATAGGTCTATAGTTTCCTGGACCTATTTTTTCCCCTTTTTTGAAGATGGGAACCACATCAGCTCTTTTCCAGTCCTCTGGCAGTTCCCAGGTGCTCCAGGATCTCTGAAAGATATAGCTCAGTGGTTCTGAGATCTTATCTGCCAGTTCCTTCAGAACCCTAGGGTATAATCCATCTGGTCCTGGTGATTTGAACTCGTCTAGGGTAGACAAGTACTCATCATTTTCTTCCCTATTTCAATTTGTGTTCCTAATCTGATTTTTGTGGTGCTGTTTTTGATAGGTTGGACTGTTTTTTCCCTTTGTGTAAAGACAGATTCAAAAAATGAGTTAAATAGTTCTGTTTTTTTCCCTGTTGCTTCTCACCTTTTTGCCACTTTCTCCCAGCAATGGACCAATTGTTTCTTTCACTTTTTCCTTGTTTTTAACATGTTGGAAGAAGCTTTTTTTTGTTTGTTATTTTTTACTTTTGTGGCAAGTATTTCTTCATTGTGAGCCTTAGCTTTCCTTACTTTATCTTTACAGTCTCGGGCTATTTGCTGATATTCTGCCTTAGTTATGTCCCCCTCTTTCCACTTTTTATATTTATCCTTTTTGTCTTTCAATTTGTCAGAGAGTTCTTTATGCAGCCATACTGGTTTCTTTTGGGAGCTGTTATTTTTCTTCTTCATTGGTATTGTGCTAGACTGGGCTTTTATAATCTAGACAGACAGACAGACAGGCAGGCAGGCAGGCAGGCAAACAGACAGACAGATGTAAGTAGGTAGGGAAGCATAGAGAGAGAAAAAAAATGATAGATAGATAGATAGATGTAGATTGGAAATCATTTTCATTTGAGACTCAAAGAAAGAGCTGTTGTGGTGCAGTGGTTAGTGGTAGTGCAGTACTGCAGGCTACTTCTGTTGATCACTGGCTGCCAGTAGTTTGGCAGATCAAATCTCACCATCTCAAGCTTGACTCAGCCTTCCAACCTTCCGATGTTGGTAAAATGAGGACCCAAATTGTTGGGGAAAATATGCTGACTCTATAAACCAGTAGTAGGATTCGCTTACCTTTACCTACCAGTTTGCAAATGTGAGTGCTCATGTGCTCGCACACATCGTGCTAAGTCTAAGTGTTATTGCTAAAAAGTAGCTTTTTTAACTGGTTGTGGAGAAATATTTGGTGGAGGCATAGGTGAAAGAAGTTCATTTAATTTAGGAAATGAGTAATGAAACAGTCTAGAAGACGAGGGGACATGGCCACCAGTAGCGAGAAGAAAAAGCAGGGAGTGGGCAACGTAAGGAGAACTGAAACATAAAGAGAGAAATGGCAAGACTAATACCAACACTGAACAGGAGTCTGGATTGCGGTGTACTAAGCATTCATTATTTTACAGTTAAGAATCAGGAATCCAAATGAGCAAAGCTCAGCCTTCCTTATCATCAAAAACCTTCCATGATCCAAAATGTTTTATATTATTTACAGAATTTAAGTCAGATTGGCTGGTAGAAATTGTGCTTGTTTGATGTGGATGCATTTGCACTGAGATGGAAAGCTGATTATAATAATAGAATTCTTTTTCATAACTCGAAACGTATTTCCTTTGACTTTTCTTTAAATAAAAGGAACATATTAGCTGCATTTTTTAAAAGTGTCTTACATGCTACACTGCAACAGATTTAATTATCTAATTTTCAGAGAGCAAATGCTCCAGCTACCAACCCCTTATTTATTTATTAAATAACAGCAAATTAAAGACACAATAAAAATATATTATTCCTTTCTGCATTTCTGTGGAACAGTTTATCAGCAAAGGCCGAAGGGCATGTGCAGCTACACAAAAAAATGTCAGTTGTGGAAATTTCAATGGAAATAATTTCAATCTGTTGAATATTTCCCAGAAGATATTTGTTTTATATAAATATTAGCCAATAAACACATTTTCTTTTCCTCAGAATTAATTAGTGGACCACTCCAATAATGTCACTGCTGTGTTTGTTTATTACTTATAAAGGTTATCTGGCTTAGAACCAGGCTACTTATGAGACCTCTTCTCCAAAGGCAATCTATATCATTGAATTGGTTTATGAAGGAAATATCTGGGTTTTCCTTCCTTTATAGATCAAGGAGAAATGGATCTGAAAACAACCATTTTTGCCTCATCTCTTTGGAATATTTTGCTTTCTGGAATCCACATGGCCTCCATTCTTGTATCTTTGTGCATAACAAGACGATAGCCTCAAAATGTACCTTTACAATGCATTGTCTGTAACTTCCGTATTTTTTTCATTTCCTCCTTTTGACAGTACTGTTGCAAAAATAATGTTTTGATGATTATTTATGAGTTTTGTTTGCATGCTACCCAAGTGAGATAACAGTGGTAGGAAAACAAACAACAGTTGCATTTGGACGTGATATTAAACCAGGATACTCATTTTACTGAAGCAGCTGGTGAACTATGAAAGCACCTTGTATGGTTTGTTTAAACCTGGGCTCGTGGTTTACTCCGATCTTAATGATCCAGATATTGAAGCAAAGAATATCTATGATTTCTTACTTAGCTGTTAAAGCATCACAATAATAAGCCAGAAAAATAAATTAGCTACTTCTGCTGACAAGAAAAGACTGATATATGGAAAGATTTCCAGACTTAATGTGACATATGAATATGATCAATATTTAGTTATTTATGTACAAATGCCATTCTACTCCCAAAGACTCAAGATTGATGTACATAGAAAAAAAAAATCCCAAGGATTTAAAGCAGCACAGCACTCAACACCAATAATAGTAGATTAGTAGTAGACCAAAACTTAACATCCCACAAACACTTTTTCCTAGACTCAAATTTTTTCTAAGTAAAGGTTCCCCTTGCACATATGTGCTAGTCATTCCTGACTCTAGGAAGTGGTGCTCATCTCTGTTTCAAAGCCGAAGAGCCAGCGCTGTCCAAAGACATCTCTGTGGTCATGTGGCTGGCATGACTCAATGCTGAAGGCACATGGAATGCTGTTACCTTCCCACCGATTGTTCTACTTGTATTTTTTATGTGCTTTCGAACTGCTAGGTTGGCAGTACCTGGGACAAGTAATGGGAGCTCAATCCATTACGCGGCACTAGGGACTGCCAACCAGTCTTAGTCACTGAGCCCCCACGTCATATAGTTATATATTATATAAATCCACTTGGGAAGAAGGGATTGCTTAGTAGGCTCTACTATGATGTTACTATTAAAGGTAAAGATTTTCCTTCCAGTCATGTCTGACTCTAGGGCATAGTGCAATAGAATAGTGCAATTCTATTTCTTGGCCAAGGGACTCAGTGTTGTCTTAGCAATAGCAATAGCAGTTAGACTTATATACCGCTTCATAGAGCTTTCAGCCCTCTCTAAGCGGTTTACAGAGTCAGCATATTGCCCGCACAGTCTGGGTCCTCATTTCACCCACCTCGGAAGGATGGAAGGCTGAGTCAACCTTGAGCCGGTGAGATTTGAACCGCTGAACTGCAGATAACAGTCAGCTGAAGTGGACTGCAGTACTGCACCCTAACCACTGCGCCATGGATATTTTCCATGGTCATATGGCCAGCATGGCTATACAACTAAGGCACATGGAATGCTGTTACCTTCCGACCAAAGGGATACCTATTAATCTATTCACATTTGCATGCTTTTGAACTGCTAAGTGGATAGGAGCTGGGGAAGGAATGGGAGCTCACCCCATTGTGCGATGCTCAGGTCTCAAACCCAGGGTCTTCAAGGGCAGTCCAAAAATAAATTGCAATAGAACAGTCATGAAGTGATGAATGGCCTGAGATGATGATGAGTGATTATGATCCAGGAATAATTATTAAATATACATATATTATGTATGAAAACTTAAACATGTATATGTGGGAGAGGCTGAATATATACAAGTAAGCAAATAAGATTTTTAAGTCTACCCACCACCAACAGGAATAAAAAGTTTTCTCTCTCTCAGAAGCCAAATTGAAGCTGGAACTGAAACTCTAAACTATGCTCAAGTTTGTAACTGTAAAATAACATATTTATTCAAAGGGTCTCCTAACTATACCTTGAGCAAGAGCCATGAGTGAAGGAGAAGCAAGAAATTACAATCCAGGTCCATCCAGGGAAGAGCATAATCCTACCGAGAACCAAAGAATGAAATCGGAGCCATCTCGATAGGTTTCACTTTAAATCTGTTCCACTACATAGCTTAACTAGGCACCAAGTCAGTTCCTATAAGAATTCAACACCTATTTAATTGGAGACAATAATGTGTAACTTGAAAGCATTCAGATATGGATATCATCTTAAACTTTGCCAGTGTATAAACTCCCCCAGGTCATCAAATAGGACAACCAATGTGATTTTTTTTAACCATATCCTGAATCTGTACTGATAAGGATTGCGACAATCCATTTCCTCTGGAAATGTTTGTAGTTGCAATTGTGTGTCTATCACCTTCTCTACTCTCTTTCTTTAAAAAAAGGAAGGATAGACACTGAATGGATAGCTATTCTAAATAGCTGGGAAGATGCATCAGTTCTTGAAAAGGCAATGTATTAACAATTTACATTAAGGGAATTGTCTACACCAAGGGTGTTTCGTGACCCGTCAAAACCGTGTTCCACAAAAGCGCGGTCAACGAAATCGCGTATGTGATGTCATCACAACGCAACGAAAAAGATCGAAAAATTGAAATAAAAATTAAATTACAGCAAGCCGATTCACATAAAGGTAACCATTAGGTTAAGGGTTAGGGTTAGGGTTAGGGTTAGGTTTAGAGCGTTAGCATTACATTTAGCGTTAGGTTAAGGGTTAGCGTTAGGTTTTTCATTAGGTTAAGGGTTAGGTTTAGGGTTAGGTTAAGGGTTAGGTTTAGGGTTAGGTTTAGGGTTAGGTTTAGGGTTAGGTTTAGGGTTAGGTTTAGGGTTAGGTTTAGGGTTAGGTTTAGGGTTAGGTTTAGGGTTAGGTTTGGGGGGGTTAGGGTAAGGTTTTCGCTTAATTTTTACATTTTTCGATCTTTTTCGTCGCGATGTGATGATGTCACATACGCACTTTCGTCGACCGTGATTTTGTCGTCCGCGGTTTTGTGGTGGAACCGGGTGTTCAATGTTGCCAATATTAAGATGTGTTAACTTCAACTCCCAGAATTCCCAAACCAGCCATGTTGACTGGGAGTTGTAGTCCACAAGTCTTAAGATTGTCAAGTTGGACACCCCTGGTTTACACTTTTCTATACTCTTTCCCATAAAATGAATGTAGATTTTATGTAGAAAACATTGGTATATTTCCCCCCCCTGAAATACATTTGGGATATTTGTTCTACAAATAAAAACATACAAAAACTGCAAGTGATGCTGTTACCATTCAAATATCTTCAATATTTGAAGCATTGCTAGTTGGGAAAGACTCATACATGGTACCTTAATAGAACCTTTCTTCCAAAATCTCATAATGCTTGTGTGGGCTCATTTTGTCTTCTATTTGAGAATGATAAAATGAACTTGCAGGAGAAGGTATGAGTGCGAAAATGTGAAAGTATAACATGAAAGTATCTCAGTGGTCATCATGATATATTATTTTGTAAGGGTGTCATTGAGTGCCACAACTCAATAGGCATAAATTATTATTACAGCCTGTTTTTTTGTCATTCTTAACTTTGGGGGTAGATCTTGCAAGAACCTTTTGAAGTCCGCTCCCAGAAAAATACATAAAGAACACACTTATGCGTATGTACAGAACACACAATACACAGAGGGAGGTCACTACAGAGAATGAAATATTGTCTCATTTTTTTTAATTCCCGGCTATGTTCTGAAATAGCTAAGGCTATTCATATATTAATATGGGACTAGATTGAAACTTAAGGCTTAGAATTTAGATATTAGTATATGGCATCAACGTTTGCTAATTATTATATTCTGTATTTTTTTTTTTACATTCTTGGAGTATTTAAAATCCATATGTGATTTTTATTGAAACTTTTAAAACAGAACATAGTTAACAAACTAAGGTGAAGTAAGTAGGAGAAAAGAAAGAAAGCAAAAAAATAAGGGAAGAAAAAGAAAATTAATTTAAGAAAGTGAAGAAAAATAGAAAAGAAACAAAAATGATACAAAGAGATAGCCTCCAATATTCCTCACAGCAATTATAAGCACTATTATATTTTAACTTCTGTCTCTCTACAGTTAGACCTAATTCTCTTCTTTCCATATTCTAGCCTGTCTAACCATCAAAACCATAAATCACAAATTCATTTTCTGCACTTTGATGTAAAAAGTCCATAGGAAGATTCCAGTCACCAATGAATATAGATAGGGCCTTTTTTCTAATCAAAGAAGTTAATTTATCCATCTCAGCAAGATCTATCAATTTCACATTCCTCTATAATGGATAGCGTTGAATCTTCCCATCTCTGTGCATATAATAATCTTGCTGCAATAATCATAGATTCAAATAATCTTCCATGACTTTTTTCTAACTCTTTATCCATTAGTTATAAAAGGAAAACTTCTGGCTTTAATTGAATATTAAACTTTAGAATCCTCTGTATCAAAGTATGTATTTGAACCTATTTTTAAAGCTTTTTTTTTACATGTCCACTAAGCATAATACAATGTCCTTCTGTTTTCTGTATCCTTCTGTACATTCATAATTTTATAAAAGTTCTCTTTAAGTTTCATCTTGATCGGATTTCTATTTTTATTGTTTTTAGAGATATGTTTTTGTTAGGGTTTTAATGTTTTAATCTTGGAAAGCCTCTCAGAGTTGTTTTGTTACAAGATGGACAGAAAATAAATCCAATCAATCAATTAATCAATCAATCAATTCGTAACCCCAATGTAAATTTTAACTCTTCTAATCATCTATTTTCCCATTGCTCCATCAATATAGTATAACCAAAGTTCTTAGCCCACTTTATCATACAATCTTTAGAAGAGCGACAAAGACGATTAGGGGACTGGAGACTAAAACATATGAAGAACGGTTGCAGGAACTGGGTATGTCTAGTTTAATAAAAGAAGGACTAGGGAAGACATGATAGCAGTGTTCAGGGGCTGCCCCAAAGAAGAGGGAGTCAAACTATTCTCCAAAGCACCTGAGGGTAGAACAAGAAACAGTGGATGGAAACTAATCAAGGAGAGAAGCAAACTAAAACTAAGGAGAAATTTCCAATGTGAAGCCAACATAGAAGAAACTAGAAGACTGAATTGTAGTCCCACTTTAGGCATGAAAACTGATTGGATCACAGGTCTGCGACTAAAAAGCTGTTTGATCATTTTTATCTAATTTCCATGTATTTTGGTGTGCTGAAAACAAATACAATATTGAAAAAATTCCTAGATGTCATGATTTGCCACAACATGCAAAATTGTCTTCGAATTAGGTATGTATTTAGTGTCACAACAAACTTGAAATAGATCTATACTAGTCTCCCTTTATTTATTTATCAGCAAGCTTGAAATAGATCTATACTAATCTCCCTTTATTTATTTATCAGCAAGCTTGAAATAGATCTATACTAGTCTCCCTTTATTTATTTATCAGCACAAATACAACACAAATGTAACAAAGGCAACAGTAAAAATGTTGGGTTTCTGTCTGGATGGTCTCTTGTGACGAGCCAATGGACAGAGAAAGGAAGCTGTAACTTCCTCCCATATTTGGATATACAAGGGGTTGTGACACTAAATACATACCTATTTCCCTGGCTCAGCTGATAAAGGAGGTGACTTAGGAGACTGTGGCTTAGTGGTTAACACATCTGCCTAATATGTAATACAGCCCAGGTTCGAATCCCAGTAAGGGTATGGCTGGCTGATGAGAGCTAAATAGCTTGAAATAGATCTATACTAGTCTCCCTTTATTTATTTATCAGCAAAAATATAACACACACACACATATATATATATATATATATATATATATATGTATGTATGTATGTATGTATGTATGTATGTATGTATGTATGTATGTATGTATGTATATATATATATATATATATATATATATATATATATATATATATATATATATATATATAGAGAGAGAGAGAGAGAGAGAGAGAGAGAGAGAGAGAGAGAGAGAGAGAGAGAGAGAGAGATACAGATAGATAGATAGATAGATAGATAGATAGATAGATAGATAGATAGATAGATAGATAGATAGATATTATTGAAAAGGGAAGAGAACCAGAAGGAACGAAGGGACTTCTTCCAGTTTTTAAAATATCAGAAAACAAATTAGAGGGCAATGCCTCATATATCACAGTTAAGTCTGTGGATGAGTGAATCCAATTAAATAGGCTGCCATCGATGTTCTTGGAAGATTCCCCAAACTGAAACTCTACTGCAGTGAATGACAGCTAACTGTCAGTTCACAATTAACCCACTTTGCTGCCTGACTTCAAAGGAATGCATGGCTAGACCTGCACCCCCAGAAGGAGATATAGATGTCGAACAGCAAAAACTTTGCCTTTTGCACACAGAGAGAGTAGCCTCTTGTGTGAAAGGGAGAAGAATTTCACAAGTACAGGTAGTCCTTGACTTATTATCATTTGTTTAATGATCAAAATTATAACAGCATTGGAAAATTCATCTTATGCAGCTTTTTAAAATCACAAGTGGATGAAAAGAGATTTTATGAGTGAACACAAATGAAATAGAAATGGAGCAGAAATCAATTGATCCATTCTTTTCTGCAGGATCCAAAAAAGGTCAGTCACTGAAAAAAAAAAGACATTAAATCTTCCAAGCTTTCAGATTTGTGCTGGAGCTCATCCTTAGGGGACTTCTCTTTTCCAGAATGTGTGCTTTGGGCTATTCTCTGCATAGTGTGAGTTGCAGTGGCTCAGTGGTTAGAATGCAGTAGTTAGTACTGCAGACTTCTTCAATAAAGTGACTTCTGCTTCCGTTGGATGCAGTGGTGGGATTCAAATAATTTAACAACCAGTTCTCTGTCCTAATGACCAGGTGGGTAGGCAGGGCTTAGTGGTCATGTGACGGTGTGGGTGTGGCCAACTCAACATTACTCAGGTCGATGGGCGCTTTGCCTTCGCTGTTACAATGTAATAAGGGTTAACCAGAGAGGCAGTTTCTGTAAGCAGGGCAATAAAGATTAAGCTAGAAACAACACCAGAATGTTTCCTTCCTGCCTTCCTTACAGGATTATCCCTGTAAAGCGGAAAAAAACAAAGAAGATTTCTTCCAACAACCGGTTCTCTGAACCTCTTAGAAAGTTAAGAACCGGTTCTACCGAATAGGTTGGAACTGGCTGAATCCCATCACTGGTTGAATGCCAAACAACCAAATGTTGGTCTCATGATTATGAGGAGGCTACATCTGTTGTAAGTGTGAGAACTGGATGTAAATCACAATTTTCAGTGCCGTTGACATTTTGAGCAGTCTCTAAATGACTGGGTTGTAAGTCAAGGATCATCTGTAATGACCTTGAATATACTCCTCATACCTTGAACAGATTTTATTACAAAAGTTATAAGAGACATCTAACTTTAGCAATTCATCTCTGGATGATTGGTTTCTGTTTTATGCTCTCCATAATTCTAGTTTTTTTTTTTAAAAAAAAAATCACGTTGTCGTTACTCTAGCTAACAACTAGATTATGCTTATTCCCGCTACTCGCTCTCCCACTGCAGGCACTAAATGGTTGTTCACAGCTGGTAGGTCAACACAAATTACCTCAAAATTCCATGGTAAGTTATTTATTTCACAAAATTACACATGCATACATAATATGCACTGCTGGAGAATAAGCAATGTACTGTGAGACTATTTCTATGAGTGCTCCTGTGTTCATTTGCTAGGCAAGACCTTAATTTTATTAAGTATAAGTATAAATATAAGTATAATCTTTATTGTCATTGTACTTAAATACACCGAAATTGGTTTTAACCTCACTGGTGCAAAATTATAACAGAAACGAAAAAAGAAAGAAAAAGAAAAAGAAAACTAGTGTGTGCATGGAGTGATTGCGGTTTGAGTTGAGAGTTTTAGAGTTTTTAGAGTTTTATTTCATTTGTATGCCGCCCTTTTCCCTAAGGGGACTCAGGGCGGCTCACAACTCAAAGAAGGGAAAGGGGGATACAGACAGTTTAACAACAACACAAAACAATACATAGTTAAAAAGCGCAACAATCATACCATTTGAAAGGGGGCGACGAATCTTTAGCCCCAGGCCTGTCGGAACAGCCAGGTTTTAAGGGCTATGCGGAAGGCCTGGAGGGTGGTGAGGGTACGAATCTCCACGGGGAGTTCGTTCCAGAGGGTCGGAGCAGCCACAGAGAAGGCTCTTCTCCGGGTAGTCGCCAGTCGACACTGGCCGGCGGATGGAATTCGGAGGAGGCCTAGTCTGTGGGATCTGATTGGTCTAGTGGAGGTGATTGGCAGCAGGCGGTCTCTCAAGTGGTTGTATTTAAAAATCTCACAGCCCAAGGATAGAAACTATCTTTAAACCTGTTTGTTCAGCTGGCTATACTTTGATGTCTTCTGCCTGATGGTAGAAGTGCAAAGAGACACTGAGCAGGGTGTGAATCATCTCTGAGTATCTTCCTTACTCTGTTAAAGCAGCAAGACCTGGTGATGTCATTTAGTGGTGTCAGAGGGCAACCAATGTGCCAAATAGATCACTCTCTGTAGTGTCTTCCTGTCCTCAGCTGTTAAATCAACATACCATAGTGTAATACAATATGTGAGGACAATTTCTATGGTGGACCAATAGAAAGAGGTCATCACCTGTTGTTCCACCTGATTTTTTCGCAGGACTCTAAGGAAATAAAGTCTCTGTTGGGCTTTTCCAATCACCAGAGACGTGTTGTTTTTCCAAGTGAGATCTTGACTAATAAGCACTCCCTAGAATTTAAAAGAGCAAACCTTCTATTATGATATGTATTCATCATATTAGTATATAAATGTTATACTAATGACTAATAGGGTATCAGGTTCATATATCTCGTAATCTAGAATAGATGTTGACTTGAATGGCTAAGTTTTTGATGCACATGATTGCCGTAAAAAACTTTGCATTTATTTATTTGTTTGTTTGTCAAACACGTACAAGGTAACAAGTATAGCTATGAACATAAATATGGACAAAAGAAGTAAATACAGATAAATGGAGACAGTAAGACAGGGATGGTAGGCACGCTGGTGCGCTTATGCATTGCATGGAATAGGTCTTGAAAATGGCATTGAGTCAAATCCTGATTACTGGGTCCTCATAACCAGGAAGCTGAAGTAGTGTAACATTTTTGGTGCAAGATCATAAACAAAAATAATGAATATAATATAACCCCCCACCCCAGTGGTAAAATCCTCTGAAGTCTGCTATCGGTTCGATGAGTGTGCGTGCATGTCAGAGGTGGGTTCCTACAAGTTCGCACAGGTTCGGTAGAACCGGTTCGTCAAATCTACCGAGCTGGTTAGAAGAGGTTCCACCAGTGGACCCGGAAAGCAGGCCACATCTACAGAAGAGGTTCCAAAAATTTTTGAAACCCACCACTGGTCCTTGGATATGATTATTCTACACTATCATGCTCCTATTTATAAAACTCAGTGCCTCTGTGAAAGGTAAGGATGACTACTGCGTTTGTGGTGCAATCAGAACATTGCGTGTGTTGAAGTTGTTTTAACGCAAACCAAAGATGCCTTTTAAAAAACAAGTTTACATCATATTCTTATGCATGCCAGTGCTGTGTGTGAGGTAATTTAAGGTGGTTCTGACAAGTGTCTTCGGCAACTTCATATCTGGTCACATGGGCAGCAAGCCACTCCCATCCGGTCACATGGATGGCAAGCCACTCCCACAAAGGAGGCCACACCCACAGAGTAGGTTCGAACAATTTTTGAAACCCACCACTGGTGCATGTGTGCCTGAGGCGCACCTGTATAGTGCAAAAAAGGAGCAATTTGAAACCTTCTGAGTCTGCATAGGTAAGTAGAACAGTGAGGGGGGAGATCCGCTGTGCCATGCAATTTAGATCAGCTAGAAAGCAGGAAATCCAATGATTCTAGCTCAGTGGTAGTCAACCTGGTCCCTACCGCCCACTAGTGGGCGTTCTAGCTTTCATGGTGGGCGGTAGGTGTTTGCTGTAACTCTGCTTTATAAATTTTATAAAGTAAAGTTACTTCCCTGCTTTATAAATCACCATTACTGTGGAACCTGTGGGTGGTTAGAAATTTTTACTACTAACAGAGATACAAAAGTGGGCGGTAGGTATAAAAAGGTTGACTACCCCGCTAATATAAATAATACATCACAGCTGATTGTCGGAAATACCAGTTCGCCGAACCGGTAGTAAAAAAATGCTACTGGTTTGGGCGAAGCAGTAGCATTTTTTTACTATTGCTACTGGTTCGGGCAAACCGGTCCAAACTGCTATCATTTCACCCCTGTCTCATCCCTTGCGCTCTACATGGGGCTTCTCCTGAAGAGTGTCCGAAGACTACAGCTGGTCCAGAATGAAGCCGCGCGATGTTACACCTATCCTCCGCGAGCTGCACTGGCTTCCTATCGGTCTCCGGACTCGCTTCAAGGTGCTAGTTGTTACTTTTAAAGCCCTACATGGTATCGGACCTGGCTACCTGAGAGACCGCCTCCTGCCATTTACCTCCCAATGACCAATAAGATCACACAGGTTGGGCCTCCTCCGGGTGCCGTCGACCGGACAATGCCGGTTGGCGCCTTCTCTGTAGCTGCACCGGCCTTGTGGAATGAACTTCCTGCTGAGATCCGGACCCTCACCACCCTCCCGGCCTTCTATAAAGTGACTAAGACCTGGCTGTTCCAGCAGGCCTGGGGCTGTTGAGTATTCCAGCCCCATTTGATGAAGTGGATGCTGTGTTGTTTTTAATTTTGTAATTTTAAATGTTTAAATGTTTTTATTTGCAGTTTTTATTTGCTGTGAGCCGCCCAGAGTCCCTAGGGAGTGGGCGGCATACAAATACCATTAAAGTTTGAAAGTTTGAAAGTCTCACCCCACCCCCACCCCCAGCAAATAACTAACTAGATGCTTAATTGAATGAATACAAAGCAGACATAAATTTGGAGTTATAATTTAATACATTGTCTACTTTTCCTTCTCCTTTTGTTAAGGGGTATTGCCTAGGTAACATTTTCTGCTTGTGATGAGCTTCAAAAAATGAAAATGTTTTATTTCAAAATGGGCTGTCTCCACAAATTGAGATTTGTCTTCCACCATGTCTGCCTCTTCTATGTTCCTTAACTCCTCTGACTTAGCTTGTTTTGAGTCCCATTGATCCAGCAATCACTTAGAGGATAATGATGATGGCAAACCTATGACATACATGTCACAGGTATCACCTATGCCATTTTTTTGTGACACACAGGGCTCCAGATCCTTTAAAAATTGCACAAGAGGGCCTTGCTCTCATATAGCCTCGGAGGCACCCAGAAATCTCATGAATCTTCGGGCGCTATTTTTTGCGGTTCCAGCGCAGAGGTGGGTTCCTATCAGTTCTGACCGGTTCGGATAGGCAGGTAGTAACCCTAGCTGGCCATGCCCCCGAACCAGTTCTATCGGCGGCACCATAGACACTGCCATCTTGTTTTTTGTTTCTGCACATGCACAGAGGCAGTTTTTTTCACTACTGCGCGTGCGCACGTAGCGTGCATTAAGTGTGTGTGTGCCCGAAGCGCGTTCCTGAGTGAACCGGCAGTAACAAAAGCCAGAACCCACCCCTGCTCCAGAGACCCTATGAGACCAGGGTCCTCTTGCATGGCTTCCAGAGAATCCAGAAAGGAAAATCCAGAGAAGAGGTCCAGAGAGAGGGGATGTGTGGGAAGCGGGAGGGGTGACATACCAGCAGATCCAAGGTAGGCATTTTCTGAACAATTGACATACCAAGCTCAACAGTTTTGCCACCATGGATATATCACAACCCGGGGGGAAGCCCTCTCTCCTTTCCTGGATGTTCATATGGTCTCCACATTTTCTTCAAGCAACTTTTGACAACTTTGCTTTTCTTCCCAACCTTGGTTTAAGATGACTGGGCAGGCCCTTCGACCAACTTAGAAGTGATGTGCAAAGATGACATGTTTGTTCCTTTAAACAATTGTTGGTTTCATTAACGCTGTTTTTTTTTTTTTAAATAAGCAAGCTGTCCAGTGTTTATTTTGGAACTGGGCAGCCTATAGATAGATGAACAAACGAATCTACAGAATTATTTGATATTGGCAATATTATTTAGACTGTTTAAAAGGCAATAGTTTTTTAAAATATAGAAGTAAGAGTCATCAAGTTAGTGAAGGAGCAATGGCAGTCTTGAGATGTTTCTTTTAATTGTTGTGTTTCTTTTAATTTGTTGTGTCTTATTTGTTTTAATCCTTTTTAATATTTCTTATTTCTCTAAGCCGCCCCGAGTCCTCCAGGATTGGGTGGTCTATAAATTCAGTAAATGAAATGAAATGAAAATAAAATGTTTCATTTAAAAAAATAATAATGGATGATTTAAGGGAAATTGGTATGCTCGGATGATCTGCCATATATCTTTAGATACTCTTATTGTTTAAAAGAGTGCCATTGTGCATTTTGATACATGAATTCGAATCACATTGACCAAGTAATAACCAACACATAGCCCAGCCCACCTCACCCCCCAGCCCACTGGAATAGCTGAAGAACAATGATTACAATTCCAGCATTAACACTTACCTGCCTGTGAGTGAGCAAGAATGATTTTGGCATATATTATATTATTTCATTCAATAAACCTCTCATTTGTTTTTACAGCCTTCAAGGTACAGTGGAAATTCAAGGGGGGAAAAAAAGAAGTTATAGAGCTGACAGTTGTCAGATCTGGTGAGACTGCCCTTGCTCTTCTCCATCGATTTTTAAATAAAATGATCAATGAAACCTTGTATTTTTTTTTCTGTATAATGATTTTTACTTAATTAAATAATATGAGGGAATGTCCAGCTTCATTGTGATTTAAGCCTATCTAATTTGCACCTGATCAATGAGTAAATCGATAAAGGCTGTAAATAGAAGTGTAAGCATGCTGAACTGGAGGTGGCTAGGTTTATAGCAGAGGTCCTAAAATTGGGGAAGCTAATTGGCAATTTGGGTTTTGAAAACCTGTCAGGAATAGTCTCATGAAACAGTTGACATGTGGGTTAGACTAATCCCCAAATACTCATATATCAGAATGCAACATAAAGAACTGCAATCACTGGGCATTTTATAGTCTAAGAACGTTGGCAGAATTACAGCTCAGAGGCTTTGCTAGATATACAAGTTATACCTAGGATTGGTGTTTTAATCCACCGCTTTACAGCTCTCTCTCTCTCTCTCTTTCCCTCCCTCTCTCTCTCTCTCTCCCTCTCTCTCTCTTTCCCTCTCCATTTCTCTCTCTCTCTCTCTCTCTCTCTCTGTGTGTGTGTGTGTGTGTGTGTATGTGTGTGTGTATGTATGTATGTGTGTGTGTGTGTGTATGTATGTATGTATGTATGTATGTATGTATGTATGTATTTAATGTCACAACCCCTGGTATTCCCCAATTATGGGAGGAAGCTAACTGCTTCCTTTCTCTGTCTATCGGCTCGTCACAAGAGTCCATCACGACAGAAACCCAATATTTTTACTGTTGCCTTTGTTACATTTGTGTTGTATTTGTGCTGATAAATAAATAAAGGGAGACTAGTATAGATCTATTTCAAGCTATTTAGCTCTCATCAGCTAGCCATACCCTTACTGGGATTCGAACATATATAATATATGTTGTATTTGTACTGATAAATAAAATTTATTTGTATATAAAATTTATATATGTATGTATATATACACACACACACACATACACACATACTTATATGTACATCTACACACATATACTTATACATACATATACATACATATACATATACATATACACACACACACACACACACACACACACACACACACACACTTGAAATAACTAACATAATGCCAGGAATATGTTGAGCATCCAGAATTATGTTGGCAGATATGCTGTTACCCCTGAGTGCTATGCTGGAGAATCAACATCTATGATACCTTTTGCATTTTTTGTTTAGGGATAAGCTTCTAACTTTTTTGTTGAAGCAAAATCAGTATTAAGGATCTGGCAGATCCCTCAGAGAATTCAGGGTGATTCATCAACCTTCTGTTTGCCGAAGGATTCCCAAATGTGGTTTCCAGCATAATTTTAGAAAAGCTAGTTTAGGACTTTTCAAAAGGTAAAGTATTTACTCTTCCCAGATCCATTTTGTTAATCTATTTCACTAGAAATCATTCAGTCCTCATTTGTTTTCATTTTTAAGTGAAGCTTCAGAAATTACCTTTCCAGAAATCACATTTTAAAAAGATCCAGTAAGAAATACTAAAAGTATTAAATCAGTAATGATTTTCTCTTACCTTCGCTACCGGTTCTGTGCATGTGCAGAGTATCCGTAATAATGTGGGCGGAGCCTCCTGCCGCCACAGCCACTACTGGTTCGCCCAAACTGGGGCAAACTGACTTTCCAAAATGTTATTAAGAGAATACAATTAAATAATCCTTTTAATCTGACTACAATTTCCGAGGTCTTGTGCCTCGAGATAGGGCGTTACTATCTCCCCCTCAAATCCCTTTATTTAAAACTTTTGTTTCCTAATTTTTTATATCCTTAACTCATTCTATCACATGTTATGCATTACCCTACACTTTTCAGATAGAACTATAAAATAATATTAGGCAGTCTGATCTTAATAAGTGAAATGATAGCCAATAAATTTCATGGAAACAGAATAAAATTGTCATGAACCTCATGAGCAAAATGGTATGACCTGAATTGTTTCATTGACCAGTAAAGTAAAAGTTGAATCTATTACCACTTAAGGCCACGATGTAGACTTTGAAAAAAAACACCCAATTGATTTGCCTCTCTGTGCCACGGAGACATTAATGAGACAGCACCCTGTGAAAAATGAAGCCCATATAGTACTTACAGGCTAAAACACTCAGCCCTCTTTAACACCGTGTGAACAGACACATTCCTCAAATAAATCCTTAGAGACAAATCAAATTAAATATTAAAATTGTTTGCAAAAGTGTCTTTATAAACTACCTTTTTGCCTGTTAGCACAACTGGCTCAGTTTTAAGTGACATGATTGCAACCTTTGTTTGTAAAGAAGTAGGATCAGATTATAAAATCAGAAGAATATATTGCCACAGTGGAACCTCTTTGCAATAGAGGAAAAGGAAAAGTTATTAAAACAGAATATCCATTACTTATCTTTGCAACTTCAAACTTTCTTTTTATACATTAGCGCCTGGACATTCTTCCAATTTTAGGCCAATCCTGTCATGAGTAACACCTAGCTGTATTTGCTCTTTATTCTTCCCCTGTAGTTTGTAGGATACCTTCTCACATAGAGGCTCCATGTTTACTATCAAGTTAACACGGTCATGGTTGGGAATCTAACTTTGGTTTTCTTGGCAGAAATGGTGTAAGTTGCCATTTTCTTTTCCAATGGATTGTATTTCCTCTATAATCGGCCCATCATAGTGGTCCTTCTGGAAATGTATCCTCCCAATTGTTATAATCTACTGATGAAAGAAATGTCCTTCTGGGTTCGGCTCCAAGTGGGCAAAAAGACACTGGAGACATGGAGGCTGCTTGGAAAGATGGTTTATTGGTGGACAGGACCACATGGCTTGAGCCCTGAACAGAAAAGGTGATCACATGCTTCAAATGTTGGTGGAGAAGAAGAGAAGGGCTGAGGGAGGGGCTTGCTAGGCTTTTTATAACCTGTTCAGTCCCACCTCTCTGATTCCTGTTCCTGTGTAAGAAATGTATTCTGATTGGTTGTCAGACTCCCATGGGGCCATGCAGGGGCAACTCTCTAGGCTGTGTTTGGAATCCAGATTTGGTTGAGTTCTCAGATGCCATGTGGTCAGTTGGGGCCAATATTATCATGCTTTAATCCCATCCCCCTGGAGCTGAAGTGGAGAAGTCTTTATTATGTAAAGGGACTAGCTTGGCCTTCTTGATGGCCCATTGACAAAGTGGGGATGGGCTGGAAGCTCCAGGCAGCTATTCTGTCTTTTAAAACATGTTTCTTTCTTTTCACATCCAGAGAAATATTCTGCCTTTTCAATATTCCCTAGGATATTTCATTTTTCTGGGAGAGGGCTGGGTGATAAACTTCCTACACTACCCTGTTACCTCAGAGATAAAGGCTAAAAGTCTTGATCCACCAAGCTATCTGTCACTACTGTCTCAGATCTATGCATGATATGAAGAAGACTCAGTCATTCAGTCTTGGGACTGAGTAGACAAATAATCATCCGAAGCACACCAGGGAATGCAACACTGGGTTGCATCTTATTAATGAAGCCACATCTATTTTCAGCTACTGTATATGTCTTTTCAATTAAATCTGAGACATCGCACAGTTCTAATATACGTGATTTTAAAATCCGGTATACATTTTCCTGAGATGACTTGGCTTATAAGAACCCTTAATTTGTGTTACAGTACAGTCCACATAGATGGATCTATCATAGAATTCAGGATAAATTTCTTTATACTAACTCAGTAATGGTATCCTATTATACCAATAGCAATATCAGTTAGACTTATATACCGCTTCATAGGGCTTTCAGCCCTCTCTAAGCGGTTTACAGAGTCAGCATATCGCCCCCACAGTCTGGGTCCTCATTTCACCCACCTCGGAAGGATGGAAGGCTGAGTCAACCTTGAGCCGGTGAGATTAGAACCGCTGAACTGCAGATGACAGTCAGCTGAAGTGGCCTGCAGTACTGCACCCTAACCACTGCACCACCTCGGCTCCTTGAGGATACTCCTATTATCTTCACTACCAGTTTGTCAGCGGAAGCGCTCGCTTTGCGCACCCGGGGCACGCATGCGCAGAAGGTCTGTGATGACATCTGGGTGAGTGGGCAGAGCCTCGCGCCATCGCCACTACTGGTTCGCCTGAATCGGTGTGAATCGGCAGCATATCACCTCTGTACTAACTGCCCGAGATGTACTGTGTATGAACTTGTTTATTTATTAATCTGATTGGGATTTTTTCCCCCTAGATAATTCACAAAAAACATCTCTTTGATGATGTTACATCCAATACTTTAACTTTAACTTTTAATAGATTTATATCCGCCCAATCCCGTAGGACTCTGTGCGGCTTACAGAAAAAGTTAATATAGGAGTTAAAATAAAGAACAATTTAAAAAGAAACAATTTAAAAGAAGGAACGCACCATACACTCAGTCTGGGTGGGGCTGGACCTCATTCCTGAAGTCAGCAGCCCCAGGCCTGACGGAATAGCCAGGTTTTAGTGGCTTTTCGGAAGGTCGAGAGAGTGGGGAGGCTCTGGATCTCTACGGGTAGGTTGTTCCACAGGGTCGGAGCAGCTACAGAGAAGGCCCTCCTCCGAGGAGCTGCCAGCTGGCATTGTCCGGTCGACGGAACCCGGAGAAGGCCCAGTCTGTGGGATCTTATCGGCCGTTGGGAGGTATGTGGCAGGAGTCGGTCTCCCAGATATCTAGGTCCTAAGCCATGTAGGGCTTTAAAGGTGATGACCAGCACCTTGAAGTGTGTGCAGAGACCAATCGGTAGCCAGTGCAGCTCGCGGAGGATAGGTGTAATATGGGTGTATCTAGGTACACCCATAATCGCTCGCGCGGCTGCCTTCTGGACTAACTGTAGTCTCCGAACACTTTTCAAGGGCAGCCCCATGTAAAGCGCATTACAGTAATCGAGCTTGGAGGTGACGAGGGCATGAGTGACCATTCGAAGTGCTTCCCGGTCCAGATAGGGCCGCAACTGGTGCACCAGGCGAACCTGGGCACATATCCAGTAAAGGCAGTATAAACAATAGGATTTCAGTCTTTCCACCATATCTCCACTTCTACATGTAGACAGATCAGGGGTGGGTTTCAACCGGTTCGCGGCGGTCCCCGCGAACCGGTTGGTCAGCGAACCCGGAAGTAAGTAACTTCCGGGAACGGCGAATGGCCCACCTGCCCGCCCGCACTCCTTACCGGTCTTTGAAGGCTTCTGCGCTTCCACGCAGGCGCATGGCACATACAGCGCCTGCGTGATTCTCCGCGAGCAGCTGGAGCATCGCGCAGGTGCTAAGACGCATGCGTGAACTGCGTGCGTGCACGAGGACGCTGCCGGCCCCGTTCCAACCGAACCGGTTGGAACGGGATTAGCAACCCACCCCTGAGACAGATGTACATTCATAGGAACAAGAAGGTAAGTTATTAACGGAGCTATATACTTGGTTCTATCTATGTTTGTGATAGACTCCTGACAATGCTACAAGTTAAAAATGTAACAAAAAAGCTTGTCAGTAAATAGTTTGTTCCTAAGATTTTCATATTCAAAAGCAAAAAAAAAATGTCCTTCAGAGCATATAGGCACCTTTACATCAAACACACTTACTCCTGGGATTGTGATGCAGCTGCCTTCTGCAGCTGCAGTGCAATCTCAGGAAGAGACACAGCCACTTCAAAGAGTACCACACACGGGTTCCCTGCACACTTCAAAGCACCTCCCTGCCTTTGAGTCTCAAATGCACCTCAGCTCTGCTAGTTTAGCTTGTACAGTTCTCTCATCTAAATAAGTCTACAGATTTTAAGGAAAAGAACGACCTGACCATACTTTCAGGAAGTTCCAATGAGCTAATGATCTACTTTTGCACAACAATTCCATGCAATCAATTTAAAATACCAGCATCAGAATAATTAACTTCCCAGTTCCTTGCAAATTGTCTATACTCCGTTCTATCTATGTTCGTGATGGACTCCTGGCAATGCTACAAGTTAAAAATGTAAAAAAAAAAAGCTTGTCAGTGAATGATTTGTTCCTAAGATTTTCCTTTTTTTTAAAAAAAAAAATTGAAGCAGAGCATAAAGCACAAGAACGGAGATGAAAGAGAATGACCAGGCAGACTGATACAGCTGAAAGACCATTGAAATATCCGAGACAGGGACTAACAGGAAGCACAATAAATTTGAGATGAATAAATTAAAGAAGGAAGAAAGATAAAAGGCTACAAATTCAGAGGATCGAATAGTCAAGTCCACGCCAGATTAAAGAGTATCAGTGGAATAAATCTGAGTTCTCCCTTTGTTTCTCCCCCCCCCCCGCCCTCTCTTTCTCCAACCAAACCTGCTTAAACTAAGTGTCAGGATTCCAGGCAATGGTGGGATTTAGCCACCATTACACCATTACACTGGCTCTTTCTATTGATAGCACATGGCACAACATACACAACACTTTCTATTGTTCAATTTAGAGACTGACCCAGCTTTCAAAAAGAAGGAAAATGGTTTAACCCCAATTGGAAAAATTAAAGCAAATTTATGTCCCTCTTGAACCAAAGTATCGATCATCATGTCGTACGTAAGTAAGTTTGCATATATGATCCTTATAGTAAAAGATTACTGTAAGTAAAGGGGTCTAAAATAAAGGGCTGGACATACTGTCATAAGAGATGTGAACATGAACTGAAATGCATTTATTTGCTTTGTATATGTGCACCGATACAATACAATACAATAGCAGAGTTGGAAGGGACCTTGGAGGTCTTCTAGTCTAACCCCATGCCTAGGAAGGAAACCCTATACCATTTCAGACAAATGGCTATCCAACATCTTCTTAAAGACTTCCAGTGTTGGGGCATTCTGGAAGCAAGCTATTACACTGATTAATTGTTCAAACTGTCAGGAAATTTCTCCTCAGTTCTAAGTTGCTTCTCTCCTTGATTATTTTCCACCCGTTGCTTCTTGTTCTACCCTCAGGTGCCTTGGAAAATATTTTGACTCCCTCTTCTTTGTGGCAACCCCTGAGATATTGGAACACTGCTATCATGTCTCCCCTAGTCCTTCTTTTCATTAAACTAGACATACCCAGTTCCTGCTCCATGTTTTAGTCTCCAGTTTCCTAATCATCTTTGTTGCTCTTCTCTGCACTCTTTGTAAAGTTTCCACATCTTTTTTACATTGTGGCAATCAAAACTGAATGCGGTATTCCAAGTGTGGCCTTACCAAGACATTATAAAGTGGTATTAACACTTCACGTGCTCTTGATTCTATCCCTCTGTTTATGCAGCCTAGAACTGTGTTGGCTTTTTTGGCAGCTGCTGCACACTGCTGGCTCCTATTTAAATGGTTGTCCACTAGGACTCCAAGATCCCTCTCACAGTTATTACTATTGAGCGAGGTACCACCTATACTGTACCTGTGCATTTCATTTTTCTTGCCTAAATGTAGAACCTTACTCTTTTCACCATTGATTTTCATTGTATTAGATAGTGCCCAATGTTCAAGTTTGTCAAGATCCTTCTGTATCTTAAGCCTGTCTTCTGGAGTGTTGGCTATTCCTGCCAGATGTGTCTATAGGTGGCAGATTTTGATTTCCCCCCCTCTACAACTCATAATGTATGCATAAGTATACAACTATGCTAATTTTCCCTTTCCCATTAATAAAAATGAGTGAATGAATGAAAAAAAAAAGACAAATTCATGAATGAGAATAATTCTTTTGAACTGAGCCTTTGGGGACCCGATTTTTTTTTTTTTTAAATGAGTTTGATGCATGTGCTTTCCACAAATTATTATTTCCATTCTTCACTAAGTATCTTCATCATTCTATCTTGTTTTATATTGTTGTTATGAGATCAATCTGGTTTAATTTCCTTTACCACAGCCAAGTACTATTCTATAGTTTTCACAATACGCTGTACTATTTCCTTTAATTCTTTTTAAATATTTTGGAACAATTATGTGTTGTTGTTGTTTTTTTACACAAATTAATTGTGATTGGGTTGTGTGTGGTTATCTGCTGGTCTATGACTGAATAAAGATCAATGGATTGCAATGATTTTAGTTCTAGGGCAGTATCTTTAATTACATTTTAATTGTCCTTGTGCTAAATCATTTCCTATGTATTTTTGTGTGAGTGTGTGTATAATTCTGACTGACTTTCAGTGATGTAAAAGTGGGTTGTAAAACAAACAAGACACATGAAAGGCGGCTTAGGGTCAAAGTCCAGAATTTTCTGTCCATCCCACCCAAAAAATATTTAGTATTTGTTTTGAGGTAGCTTAATGATCTCTGCAACCTTAGTTTTTAATCATGCAGCATATCAGATACTGCTATTTGCAATGTTTGCCCTATATTTTTCCACCATCTCTCCTCCAACTTCAAAACCCAGCTAGGTAGAAAGCCTGTCATTATTTCAGATGGAAAATAAATCCCAAAAACTTTTTCTCCAGGTTAAAATTAGATACTTTTACTCCACATACGTTGTAAACCGTTTAAAATAGACAAGAATTTATTTTAAAATAGAAATGGCAATAACAATCAGATCGGACTGAATCTTCATATTACCATAACATCATTTTTAAAAGTATGCCAAGTGTATACTGCACATTTTCAGACAGGATGAAAGAAATGCATTAAAAACCTAGCAAAATATCCTAGGGATTAGAATTTAGAATAATACCATTTTCATACATAAGAATAAAATAAGAATTTAACTATCCCAACATGAATGTGCAACTTGAATTTGCAGATCAGAGGCTATCAAAGGAACACTTCCCTGGAAATGAATTCGTTAGATATAATCGGACATATTACTAAATAAATGTCTTCTTTTTATCGCACGATCTCTCTTATATTAACAGTAGTCTAACATCTTTCTTTGTATGTAAACTGTGAAGAGAAGAAAGAAAGAAAGAAAGAAAGAAAGAAAGAAAGAAAGAAAGAAAGAAAGAAAGAGAAAGGAAGAAAGAAAGAAAGAGAAAGAAAGAAAGAAATAAAGAAGGAGAAAGAAAGAAAGAAAGAAAGAAAGAAAAAGAAAAAAAGAAAGAAAAAGAAAGAAAGAAAAAGAAAGAAAGAAAAAGAAAGAAAGAAAAAGAAAGAAAGAAAGAAAGGAAAGAAAGAAAGAAAGAAAGAAAGAAAGAAAGAAGAAAGAGGGAGGGAGGGAGGGAGGAAGGAAGGAAAAATGAAAGAAGGCTGAGAAGGGAATGAGGAGGAAAGGAAAGGAAAAGAGGGAGGGAGGGAGACAGGATGGAAGAAAGGAAAGGAAGCTCTCAGAGTGACACCAGATGTTAAATCTCCAAACGTTAGGAAAAGTAGTAGAAAATAACTTCCTATTTTGTTGAGACACAGAACTACTGTAAATTTTGCTGAGTTTCAAAATTAACATCTGACAGAAACTGGATGCTAATACAGGTTATTTATCTGAACCTATCCAGCCCTTTCTGTGCATATTGCAAAGGATGACAACTATGAAGTTTAAAACAAATACAAAATAAAATGTTCCATTTGTCAAATTCTAACATTGTTAGCATAGTAGGACTTTAGATATGATATCAGATGAGGAAGGAGGGAACCATTGTGATTTCTTCTCCAGGTAGCACCAAAAACTTGAATTAGCACCTGTTGGAACTCAGTAATGAAATCAGCATAATTTCTAATTTCAGTTGTGTTTCATTTATGTTGCTTCACACTTTGTCTGATTTAGTTTAGACAATGTTAATGATATTTAGTTTGAAATTTCGAATCTACTTCTTTTTTAGGACGGAGTGAGCAAGGGAAAAGTCATTAGAGTATAAGTCTGACCTTCTACATTTGTGCTCAGCTTGCAATAAGTAGATATCTCCTGAGTTGTGTACTTAGCCCAATGTTGCCTGTCATAACAAGAAAAGGGAGGAATGGTATTTCAGTTGGAAACCTCAGAAGGTGATGTTGACTTCAGTTCCCTTGCAGTCCCCAGTGACACATGTTCAAATTCTTCAGAGCAAGAAATGCTTAATTTGCATTGATTGTTCAATAGTCTGTCATTTTTAATTAAAAGTAAAGCTGCAGGCTATATTTATGTCTGTGCAAGTAGCAAGACAGAAATGTCACAAATGTATATATATATATATATGTTATGTTCAGTTCAGTTTATTATATTTATATGCTGCCCTTTTCCCCCGAAGGGGACTCGGGGCGGCTCACAACTCGAACCGATGGAGGGGGATACAGACAATTTTTTTAAAAAAAAAACAGCAAGCATAACAATATATAATTTAAAACTCACAACAGTCATACCATTCGAGACGGGGGCAACAGCTCTTTAGCCCCAGGCCTGTCGGAACAGCCAGGTTTTGAGGGCTTTGCGGAAGGCCTGGAGGGTGGTGAGGGTTCGAATCTCCACAGGGAGTTCGTTCCAGAGGGTCGGAGCAGCCACAGAGAAGGCTCTCCTCCTGGTAGTCGCCAGTCGACATTGGCCGGCAGATGGAATTCGGAGGAGGCCTAATCTGTAGGATCTAATCGGTCTAGTGGAGGTAATTGGCAGCAGGCGGTCTCTCAAGTACCCAGGTCCAATACCATGAAGGGCTATATATATTGCAAGAATGGTCTCATTAGTCACCTGTGGAAATTTTGGTGGAAAATATGGGTTTCAGGTAACTCAAATTATGTCACAGAGAGAGAGGGAGAGGGAGAGAGAGGGAGGGAAGGAGAGGGGGAGAGGGGGAGAGGGGGAGAGGGAGGGAGGGAGGGAGAGAGAGAGAGAGAGAGAGAGAGAGAGAGAGAGAGAGAGAGAGAGACTTTTCACTATTGAGGCATCTTCTAAATCCTAGATCCCTGAATAAATTATTCCTGACAATTAAGTTAATACAGGTTGCCACTACTCTAAACTGACTTTATATAATCTCAGCATTGGTTATATAAAGGCATCATCCTGATATGAAGGCCGAGTTATGGCACAGTGAAATAAAAATGGGATTGTGTATATGTGTACAAGAGGGTAGGTTCCGGCTGCTACTACTGCTGGTTTGCTCAGGGATGCACCCCGCGCATGCAAGTTTTGCACGTGCAGTATTTAAAAAATTGCTTCTGCGCATGTACAGAAGCAAAAAACAAGATGGCGGCACTGTAGGAGCCGCCAAGAGAACCAGTTTGGGGGCGTGGCAGGCCAAGTTACTACCTACTCAGCCAAACTGGTCCGAACAGGTAGGAACCCACCTCTGGTGTCCAATATTAAAAAATAATAACGAAGATGAGAATGAATTTTCCAAATGTCAAAAGGAAAGATATGAGATTGTTGGGAAGATTTCTAACAACACATCTCTCCATTCCACTTTACTGATGTAACATGGATTCACTTTTCCCATTTGAGGCTTAGTTCATTACAAGGACCTTTTAATTGCTACCGCTTTCATTGAGCAGCATTTTTAAAAATGGATACAACGGTTGATAGTTCACGCTCACGAAGGAAAACCGTACGCCGTGTCATCATTTATGTTTCTCAAAGCTGCAAATAAACAAAGCACCACAAATTAGTTCCCTTTATTTTATGAAAAAGCTCCTATCTTCTCAATCAACAGATTGCCTGGGGGAAAAAAATTACAAGGAAAAAAAACAAGGGAAGATGACCGCCATCAAACTAATTTTGCCCTTTCCTTCTCCTTCCCGAATCTCCCAAAAAACAGGGGCAGCAACATCAACAACAACAATATCTGATAAGTGGATTGTACATATGTAATGCTGAATACTGAGAAACGTCTTCTTGATATGTCAGATGAATGGCTGAGTGAACTGATATAGCTTTTAGGAATTTTAGATGTCTTATATAAACGTTCCTGAAATCTGAAACAGTTTTGTATATCTTGTGACCTTTTGCTACCATGTTTGTTTCCATTCATCAAATCCTGATCAGTATGTCTAAACGTACAGCAACTTAGCACTTTAAATCGTTACTTAAAAGCTTTTCTTCTAGTGTTCCTGATGATGCCTGTCTCCCTGTTCGGGGGTACTTTAGAGCAGTGATGGGATTCAGCCAGTTCTCACCCATTTGGGAGAACCGGTTGTTAACTTTCTAAACAGTTTGGAGAACCAGTTGTTGGGAGAAATCTCCTTTTGTTTCCTTCCACTTTACAGGGCTAATCCTGTAAGGAAGGCAAGAAGGAAACATTCTGATATTGTTTCTAGCCTAATCTTTATTGCCCTGATTACAGGAAGTGCTTCTCTGGTTAATCCTTATTACATTGTAACAGCTAAGAAGAAACACCCATCGACGTGAGTGACGTTGAGTTGCCCATGGACAGCCAGTCACATGACCACCGAGCCATGCCTACCCAGATGGTTATTAGGGCAGAGAACCAGTTGTTACCGGTTTGAATCCCACCAATGCTTTAGAGATGTGCTTCTTTCTATTCCAATGCCCAAAGTTCATGGAATCTCAGGTATTACCATATCAGAGATTGAAATGAAAGTTGAATATCTACTATTCTAGAGTTCAGAAAACAAGCACCTGATGCAACAGCTCTTCAAAGCGTATACCTATTAATCAATGGAGGACAGTGTTATCCTCATGATAAATTTCCATGTCTCCGGCTACTGCTTTTCTTAAGAGTGCTTCACAACACTTCACAGCAGCTTTTCATAGACCTCTCCATATTTCTAGAAGTATCTCTTGAATATTAGTTTGGATATTTGAAATAATGGCTGCAACAGCCGTAGATGTCCTGAACGAAATCATGGAGACTCACTTGTAGCGATCGTTCTACTTGTGGCAGATAGTTCTGCAAATTGTCAAGTGCTGTTTCTGTAAACATAATCTATATTTTCCATTGCTACTTCTTTTCATTCATCAGCTTTATGAGCTGGCAGCTTTTGGATATCTCCCAATGACTTTGATTTCTGTATCCCTTTCCCAGGAGTGGGTTCCTGCCAGTTCTAAGCTCTTCTATAGAAGAGGTTCCACAAATCTATAGTGCCATTTAGAACCGGTTCCAGCTCCCTTCCCCCGCCCGTCCGCACATCATCAAGATGAAGAGCGAGAGGAGGAATTCTGGGAGTTAAAGTCCACAAGTCTTATAGCTGTCAAGTTTGGATACTTGAGAGACCGCCTTCTGCCAATTACATCCCTGCGACCAATAAGATCACATAGATTAGACCTCCTCCGTATTCCATCGGCCAGCCAGTGCCGGCTGGCAACTACAAGGAGGAGGGCCTTCTCAGTAGTAGCCCCGACCCTTTGGAACGAGCTCCCCGTAGAGATTCGCACCCTCTCCACCGTCCAGGCCTTCCGCACAGCCCTTAAGAACTGGCTCGCCCGTCAGGCCTGGGGACAAGGATAGTTCCCCTCCCGAATGATGAATGTGTGTTGTTTACTATTTTATTATATGTCTTATCTTAATGTTTGTATTCCCCCTCCCCGATTTTATGTGAGCCGCCCTGAGTCCCCTCAGGGAAAAGGGCGGCCTACAAATATTAATAAAATCCTAAAAAAAAAAAAAAAATCCCCTGGTTTTTTTTTCTAAAGGGTTAGGGGTGCAAGGGCCTTGTAACTTGACAGCTTTAAGACTTGCGTGTGTCAAATGCCAGAGTTTGGTGAGCCAACATTTTGGTTGCTAAGCAAGAGTGTTGTTAAGTGAGTTTCACCACATTTTACAAGTTGGCCACGCCTACTAAGTCACATTGAATTGAATTGAATTGAATTGATTATATTTGTATGCCGCCCTTTTCCCCGAAGGGGACTCAGGGCGGCTCACAACCCAAGTCAAGGGGGAGGGTACAATAAGGAATAAAAAGACAGACAAAAACAATACCATAGTTTAAAAGCACACAACAACCATACCATTCGAGGAAGGGACAAGACTCATTAGCCCCAGGCCTGTCGGAAGAGCCAGGTTTTAAGGGCTTTGCGGAAGGCTTGGATGGTGGTGAGGGTTCGAATCCCCACGGGGAGCTCGTTCCAGAGGGCCGGAGCAGCCACAGAGAAGGCTCTCTTCCGGGTGGTTGCCAGACGGCATTGGCCAGCGGATGGAATACGGAGGAGGCCTAATCTGTGGGATTTAATCGGTCTATTGGAGGTGATCGGCAGCAGGTGGTCTCTCAAGTACCCAGTTCCAATACCATGAAGGGCATGCCACATGACTGCCAAGCCACTCCCACTTGGTCACATGGCTGGTAAGCCACTCCTACCCTGTCACATGGCAAGCCACTCCCACAAAGCAGGCCACACCTAAAGAAGAGGTTCTAAAAATTTTTTGAAACCCACCACTGCCCTTTCCTCTTGATCATAAGTGGCAGCCTGGTCGGCAAGTCCTTTTACTAGATTTCTGTGAATGCTTCAAATATTGGCCACTTCTAATACAGTGATGGCGAACCTTTTCGGCACTGAGTGCCAAAAAGGGAGCATGCATGTGACCAGGGGTGGGTTGCTAATCCCGTTCCAACCAGTTCAGTTGGAATGGGGCCGGCGGCGTCCTCGTGCATGCGTGCAGTTCACGCATGCGTCTTAGTGCCTGCGCGATGCTCCAGCTGCTTGCGGAGACTCGCACAGGAGCTGTATGTGTCATCCAGCTGCTCACGGAGAATTGCGCAGGCGCTGTATATGCTATGCGCCTGTGTGGAAGCGCAGAAGCCTTCAAAGACCGGTAAGGAGCGCGGGCGGGCGGGTGGGCCCTTCGCCGTTCCCAGAAGTTACTTACTTCCGGGTTCGCCGACCAACCGGTTTGCGGGGACCGCCGCGAACCGGTTGAAACCCACCCCTGCATGTGACCCAGAAGAGGAGCTGCCCAGGGGATATGTTTGTAGCAGAAAATGAACTTCCGGTTTCTGGTACACACATGCGCTAGTCTTTCAGTTACTGGCACACATGCACACACAATGATCAGTTGGCCAGCATGCATGATCATGCTGGAAAATGGAAGACCAGCTCTTCCAGTTTCCAACACTGCTGCATGCACGAAGGGCAGCTGATCATCACGCATGCATGCATGCCAGAAACCTGGAAAAGGAATGGATGCCTCTACGCATACCAGGTGACATGACTCTGGGCATGTGTGCCATAGGTTCACCATCACAGCTCTAATAGTAACAGTGTGAAATCCTCCAGGAAGCAGGTAGCAATCTAACACACATGGGTTCCGGGTAAAGTGAGTAACTAAATGGAATGTGTCATGGGCAGTGGGAGAACCTTGAAGAAGAAAGAGGAAGAGTTAGATAAGAGAAATTTGGGACCAAAGTAGAAATGTAAACCAAGAAGGCATCTCAGTTTTGACCTCCCCTGGTTATCACAAAAATAGAGAGAAGAAGAAGCCCATTTAGATCTGCAAGATTCTGTTACTGTAACTTTGCAATAACGATATTAGCAATCATAACTTTGTTTTCCCAGTTTGGTCTACCTCAAAGTGTTGGCAGGATAGATTTAGAATTCATATCTTTCTGCACATGTTGAAACCCGTGGCATGACAAAACCGCGCTGGTCAAAATCGCGGCGATAAAATCGCAGCCCTAAAGCCACGACATCATCACCGCGCGTCATCACCGCCGCGACAACAGCGCGGCAACAGAAGGGCACTTTAAAACGGCGCCAAGGCAGAAAGCCGACTTCAATTAAGGTAAGTGTTAGGATTAGGTTTAGGGGTTTATTTTAGGGTTAGGTTTAGGTTTAGGTTTAGGTTTAGGTTTAGGTTTAGGTTTAGGTTTAGGTTTAGGTTTAGGGTTAGGGTTAGGGTTAGGGTTAGGTTTAACGTTAGGTTTAACGTTAGGTTTAACGTTAGGGTTAGGTTTAGGGTTAGGTTTAGGGTTAGGTTTAGGGTTAGGTTTAGGGTTAGGTTTAGGGTTAGGTTTAGGGTTAGGTTTAGGGTTAGGTTTAGGGTTAGGTTTAGGGTTAGGTTTAGGGTTAGGTTTAGGGTTAGGTTTAGGGTTAGGTTTAGGGTTAGGTTTAGGGTTAGGTTTAGGGTACTGAGTGCTTGGGAATGCGCGATTTTGCCCTCCGCGATTATGTCATCGCGGTAGGGTCGTGTTTTTCCTTAGCGCTTAGAACGGCGCGAATTAGTCTTCACGCTTATGTCTCCACGCAGAAGGGCTTCACGGATTTGTGGTGGAACCGTTGAAACCTTGAGCCATTTGTTTCAAAACTAGTACTTTTATGAAGACCAATCATGCTCTTAGAGAGAGCTACCCATTGTTCTTTTGTTCATGCTTCCTTTGGAAGCCACTTTTTTATTTTGAAGCGATCCGGGTTTTCGTAGTTGGGTCCTCTTAACAAAACTTTAAATACTACTTAAAAGAGCTATTTTTTTTTTCTTACATGCCTCAGAAAGGCTAGGTTTCTCAGATAAACATTGCATATCTCACATGTACCCTTAGATATCTTAATTAGCAGAAAGAATGAAAGTATTCTCATTCTGTTGGCCATGCTTTTCTAATCCTGGTTAAGCAGGAAAAGAAGTGGGATATAGCAAATACCCGCTGAAGGCAATTATTGTTGGATCACGCTAGGCTGTCCTGGTTGGATGCACAGTAAAATATATTAGAGGTAACATATTCCCAGGACAAAGCAATAATTGTGTGTGTGTGTGTGTGTGTGTGTGTGTGTTTAAACTCAACATGTGGAACACTGTTTCATTTATTTTTTTTCTTTTAAAATGTACACACTATTTTTAACTATTTGAGAGCCGAGGTGGCACAGTGGTTAAATGCAGCACTGCAGGCTACTTCAACTGACTGCAGTTCTGCAGTTCGGCTGTTCAAATCTCACCGGCTCAAGCTTGACTCAGCCTTCCATCCTTCCGAGGTGGGTAAAATGAGGACCCGGATTGTTGGGGGCAATATGCTGACTCTGTAAACCGCTTAGAGAGGGCTGAAAGCCCTACGAAGCGGTATATAAGTCTAACTGCTATTGCTATTTAAGGTAGCCCTGAGGATGGCTGCAATATGATGAACAGTGGCAATAATACAGATATAATTTATGAATGAACAAGTCAGCACAGACAATCACTTTCAAAACTGGAAAAAAAAATCAGAAACATGTTTTGAATCCAGGAAGAATACAACTAAACCAAGATCAAAAGGGTTTTTGGTTTTTTGATATTTACAATGTAGGGCAGTGCTTGAGAATGAAAGGGTTTTGATGTAGAAAGATGAATGGTATTAGTGAAGAATATATTGAACTCTAGGTACCTTAAAAATCAATAGGTATTTTTATGTATGGATCCTTTGGCAGATAACGGCCCCATCCTAATGGAAAAAGCCATTAGAGATAAATAAGCATGTTGAACCCAATGAGCTTCTCATTGACATATCTGTTTAACACAACCCACAAACGTTCTTGTGATACTGTATATCCATGAATATTAATTAAGCTCTTTTGTGAGCATAACAATGTATGCAAACGAGAAACAAGGAAGAGTTGAAAAGGGCTGAGAAATGTTGGTCTCCCAATTCTCATCAATTCAGCCTGCCTGGAGGAAATGACTGGGTGATCAAACTCCACACGTATTTAATGTGCCTTGCAGGCATGGTGGCCTAAAGGGGCATGACTTTGATCACCTAGTAAGACCACCATTTTAAACATCACTGACAGCCCCTGCAGATGTCCCTGGCCCAACCTTTTCCTTCTAACATTAGTTGATGTTAAATGGAATCTTTTTTTAAATAGAAGATTGCTTTCTTAACATCCCATAGATCCATCTTATCTTAAAACGGTCCTACTACTTCTTCCCTCCCTCCCTCTTTCCTTCCCTCATTTCTTCTCTCCTACTCCCCTTCCTTCCCTCCTTCCTTCCTTCCCTCCTTTCTTTTCTCCTTCTCTCCTTCCTTTCCCCCTTCCTTTCCTCCTTCCTTCCCCCTTCCTTCTCTCCTACATTTCCTCCTTCCTTCCCTCCTTTCTTCTCTCCTTCTCTCCTTCCTTCCCTCCTTCCTTCCCTCGTTTCTTCTCTCCTTCTCTCCTTCCTTCCCTCCTTCCTTCCCTCCTTGCTTCCCTCCCTCCTTCCCTCCCTCCTTCCTACCCCCTTACTTCTCTTTCTTCTCTCCTTCCTTCCTTCTTCCTCTCCTTTCCCTTATCTTATCTCCTTCCCCTTCCTCCCCTTTACCCTTCCCCTCTTCTTCCCATTCCTCCCCTCTTTCCTACTCTTACATTCCCTCCCATTCTTCCTCTGCCTTTCCCTTTCTCCTATTCCTCTCCTTTCTTCTCTCCTCCCTATCTTTCCTTCTACTCCTCCCTCCATCCACTCTATCCGTTGTTGTGTTTATATATTCTCCTCTTCAGGGGATGACCTGGTTCTCTTTTTTTCCCCCTTATTTGAAAGTTATATAAAAAAAGGCAAGATTTACAAATCTTTGCTTTATTAGCATTAGACAATTTAACACATGTAAAGATATTTGTAGTGGCCCTTAATAAAGATCATTAATTTGAAATGCAATGGACTTTTTTTCTTTTAAATATTCTGTGCACTCTTGAGTTCCCCCATCTTCTTTTCCTGGTATTGGCGAGGAACTCCCCAAAGCAATTTGAAAAGGAAAGAAGTGGTGGATATCTTTATGTTCTATTTACTATAATACTTAATTTGCCGTGAGAAATTTTATTTTCATCATAAGCAAAAGTTTCTTCTTGAGAAACTAAGCTCCTGGATGATATCATATTTTTTTAAACTGAAAATTAAACAAATGTTTACTTCCCTCCCCCTATCCTCCCCCCCCAACCCCCCACCACCACCTTCCCCCCGCCGGCTTCCTAGAACCAATACAGGGTATAAATCTTTAACAAAAATATTCTAAAATAAACTTTAAAAACGTTAATATCATCTTTCATTTGAGCTTTAACTCCTCTTTGCTAAGCTAGCTCTAAACAGATTATGTCATTCCTTGTTTCTTCAGTCATAAACTGTCTGGGATTTCTTAGTCCCATATTTATTTTGAGTATAGTCAATCCATCTTCTCCACTCCAGTTTACATCTCTCATTGGAATGGTCCTTGAGATATGCTGATATTTTAGCCATCTCTGCTAGGTTTATTACTTTCAATGTCCATTCTTGAATAGTAAGCAAATCTTCCTTCTTCCAGTATTGCACCACCAGCAGTCTTGCTGCGGTTATTAAATGCAAAATCAGGTTAGTCTCTATAACAGTACAATCAGTAATTATACCTAACAAAAATAACTGAGGGGTAAACTTTATCCTTTTTTTAAGAACATTTTGCATAATCCACCATATTTTTATCCAAAATGCTTTAACCTTTTTACAAGTCCACCATATATGATAGGATGTAGCATCAGCACAATCACATCTCCAGCATTTAGGTTGTAAATTTGGATACGTAGAGGCCAGTTTTTTTAGGATCTAAATGCCATCTATAAAACATCTTATAAACGTTTTCTCTCAAATTTTGGGCTTGTGTAAATTTTTACAAAATTTTACAAAATTCCCTCATATATTGATATCATCAATATATCTAATTACATGGGAGGTTAAGGGCTGATGTTGGTGTCCTTCATTCTATTGAAAGAGCTTCCATGCCCAATTACATTTCTCTTGTGATAGATGCTGTTCCCAGTATGTTTCAATGTTCTGATTTATTCACTCAGCGTTTCCCCCCTTCTCTTAACCTATAGCAAGTAAATAAAATTTACTTTGATAATTGACTAGAAGGTTAGTCTGTTTTTAAAGATTTGGTGGAAAGGACATCAAACCATCTCATATGGCTGGCTGGATTTTTTTCTTCATCCGCCAGACTTTAAAATACACCCGAACAACCTGTGGATGAAGCAAAAAAAAATACTTACCAGTCAACCCCCCCCCCCCCCCATTTTCAGGTCTTCTATTAAATGTGGTGAGATCAATGCACAGGAATCAGGGGTGGGTTCCGGCAGAAACTACTGCCGATTTACTCAGGGGCACGCCATACGCGCGCACATGCACACTACAACTAAAATTGCTCTGCACATGCACAGAATCAAAAAAAACAAGATGGCACCTCCTATGGCACTGCCAGGAGAACTGGTTCAGGGGCGTGGTAGGCCTGGGTCGCTGCCAGTTTCAGTGACCCAGGCTGCCATGCTACTACCGGTTCGGCTGAACCAGTCCAAATCGGTAGGAAACCCTCCCCCCCCCGATGACAGGAATGTCATAAAATGCTTTTCCTTAGGGTATCACTCCTCATTTTCCCTCTTTGTGAAACAAAGGCAGAAAAAAAATATAGTCTCAAGTTCAACAAAACTGATCTGACTGTGTAGTTTTTATTGAGAAAATCCCATTTGCAGTTTTGCTGTGATGAGAATAATGCGAAATATTGTTCTTCCTCTTTCTTTATTACACGGTGTCTCTTCTGAACCCAGCTGCATATAAATAAGAGGTGTTTGCATCTAACAGGCAGTCTGAGAAACAGAGACATTCCTATTAAGACTCCCGTTGCATCTATCATAGTTAGAGCACTTGTGCAGCAATCCATGTTGCAGATTCCCAAATATTTTGCATCTTTCTTTTATATGTGCTGGGAAGAGGAGTCAGAAAATCAACAACTAAAAGATTCTGTCCAATAATTTATCAAATGGGTCATTATTTCATAAGGGTCCAGAAAAAAAAAAAACAACAACCGACATTTCAGGTTGTAGTTTGGATCATTGGCATTTCAGATTTTTCTTTGTTATTCTTAGGAATTTCTTAGAACTTGGGAATGAGAAAAAAATGGTTTGGTGACCAAGCTTTTATTTGTAGAAGACCTGATAAAATTAGAATAAGATATAATTCACTGATGGAGTATTCCTAAGTCAGAAATCCTTCTTTGCCCTAAGTTTTCAATGAATGCAAACTCTGGATCAAGAGACAATATTAAACCAAATATTCACGTATGATTTTGGAAATGATTTTAAAAACATAATATTTGTTCTGTATTCATACTTAGAAAAGGAAAACAAGATGCTTCTTGGCAGATTGATAAGAACCACAACATAGTTACACTTAAAATTAGGTTGAACATTTAAGTTTCAAGTTTAATGAAATTTATATGCCGCCCAATCCCGAAGGAATCCGGGTGGCTTACAAAAAAGAAAAAAAAGAAAGAAAAAGAAAATGAGAAAAAGATAGTTTAAAATTCACAAAACACATGCATTCATTCTAATCAGGGCTGGACCTCAACAATGAGATCAACAGCCCTAGGCCTGCAGGAACAGCCAGGTTTTAACAGCTTTCCTGAAGGCCATGAGAGTGGGTAAGGTCCGGATCTCTGGGGGTAGCTGATTCCAAAGGGCCAGAGCAGCCACAGAGAAGGCTCTCCTCCGAGGCCCACCACTGTCTGGCTGACGGCATCCGAAGGAGGCCCAATCTGTGGGATCTTACCAGCCGTTGGGAGGTATGTAGCAGTAGGCGGTTTTGCAGGTACGCTGGCCCTAAGCCATGTAGGGCTTTAAAGGTGATAACCAACACCTTGAATTGCGTCCGGAGACCAATAGGTAGCCAGTGCAGCTCGCGGAGGACAGGTGTAATGTGGGTGTACCTCGGTACACCCAGTATCGCTCGTGCGGCTGCATTCTGGACTAGCTATAGTCTCCGAACGCTTTTCAAGGGTAGCCCCATGTAGAGTGCGTTGCAATAATTGTTTAATGTATAGCTTCATTCATGTTAAGATTACTTTAAACTCCTTGTGAGTTAGACCCTACATCTTACTAGACTTTACCATTAGTAGTAACAGTGGCGGAATAACAATTTTGATCAGAAACTTGCTGTTCTTCAGCCTTCACAAAAGGGTCAGGTCTGAAACCTAGTGGTGAAATCTATTTTTCCCCCTTCTGGTTCTGTGGGTGTGGCTTGGGGTCACAGTGTCATGTGACTGGGTGGGCGTGGCTATGTAGTCATGTGACTGTGGGCTCAAAAGACAGAAACTCACTTTAACAATATCCTCCTGGAGCAGGGGGTTGGAGTTGATGACCTCCAGGTCCCTTCCAGCCCTGGATTGCTGTGCTCTTTCAAGGTATCCTCTGAAGCTACGTCTAGTTCCATATTTGTGGTCCTTCGTCCCTCTCCTTTTTCCCTCCCTCCCTCCCTCTTTCTTTCTTTCTTTCTTTCTTTCTTTCTTTCTTTCTTTCTTTCTTTCTGTCTGTCTGTCTTTCTTTCTTTCTTTCTTTCTTTCTTTCTTTCTTTCTTTCTTTCTTTCTTTCTTTCTTTCTTTCTTTCTTTCATTCTCAGCACCTCCCAGACTGTATTTTTGGCCTAGCAGGCCTCAGGGCAGCTCCCTGGGAGCAAAAACAGACCCCAAATGCTAAAAAAAAAAGTTAAAAAAAAGTTCCTACCATTGAGCAGCACAGCTGATCATCGGAACTTTTGTTTTTTTACTTTGTTAAGCATTTTTTTTACTACCGGTTCAGATGAACTGGCCTGACCTGGTAGCATTTCACCCCTGCTGCAGCCCCAATACTGGAATGTTTTAGCTTTGTAACATGGTACTCAGAAAACATGGCATAACAACAGGGCATGGCTTATGAAGAATCCTCCTTCCCTTACTTCCCCATCTAGCCCACTTCCAAATGTGACTTTTTCCTGTGGTTTAACATTGCCTCTAGGGATAAAATTTCCATTCCAGGCAAATGGAACGAACAGGTAGGCGTGCTGGTGGAAAGCTGATTTACAAATGCTATCAGTGCAGTGCTTCACTTTGAATACAGAAGGGAAGAGAGGGTGCATTTTTAAACTAGGAAAACTTGAGTGTGTTCCTAGTGAGGAGATTAGTCATTAGACCCTCTGAATTGCTCACATGGGCAGACATCACATAAAATCCTGACTTTTTGGCCAGCTATAAAGCAAAGAAAGGCAGCCTCACTTCACATTCTTTTTTCCCTCTCTAGCTGAAGTCATTCAAAGGGAACCTGAATTGGGCAGCCAACTCTGAGCGTCTCCATTGATCGCTTTGTAAAGGTTTTCAATGCTTCCATTGTCCTGTCTCTCAATATTGCTTAATGCTACTTTCCCTATAATTGCTATTTCCCCCTTCTTTTCTCACTGATATGATTTTGTGGTCGCCGTTCATTAATACAATCCAACGTGCTTCTCTAAGGCAAGTCTGTTTGCCTTTTAAAGTCCATACTTGCTCTGGAATGCATTGTTCCTATATTTTATTTTATTTTATTTTACTTTATTTTATTTTATTTTATTTTATTATTTTATTTTATTATTTTATTTTATTTTATTTTATTTTATTTTATTTTATTTTATTTTATTTTATTTTATTTTATTTTATTTTATTTTATTTTATTATTTTATTTTATTTTATTTTATTTTATTTTATTTTATTTTATTTTATTTTATTATTTTATTATTTTTTTATTTTATTTTATTTTATTTTATTTTATTTTACTAATTTAATTTAATTTAATTTAATTTAATTTAATTAATTTAATTTAATTTAATTTAATTTAATTTAATTTAATTTAATTTAATTTAATTTAATTTAATTTAATTTAATTTAATTTAATTTAATTTAATTTAATTTAATTTAATTTAATTTAATTTAATTTAATTTAATTTAATTTAATTTAATTTAATTTAATTTAATTTAATTTAATTTAATTTAATTTAATTTAATTTAATTTAATTTAATTTAATTTAATTTAATTTAATTTAATTTAATTATTTAATTTACTATTATTTTCTACTCAATTTGCATGGGCCTGAGATTCTGTATGGCAAGCATCCATCTCATTAGAAAAATTGAAATACCCACAGCAGCCAAGGAGGATATTATAATCCATGCTTATTAATAGAGCCAGAACCCTTCACAAATTCAAGACCCCATAACAAGGTCTTTAGAGCCTTTGAAAGGCCAACAGATTTGGGATCCTCCTGATCTCTGGAGGGAGGATCCTCCATTGGATGGATGCTAAGAGCCAAGGTGGCGCAGTGGTTAGGGTGCAGTACTGCAGGCCACTTCAGCTGACTGTTATCTACAGTTCAGCGGTTCAAATCTCATCGGCTCAAGGTTGACTCAGCCTTCCATCCTTCTGAGGTGGGTGAAATGAGGACCCGGATTGTTGTTGGGGGCGATATGCTGACTCTGTAAACCGCTTAGAGAGGGCTGAAAGCCCTATGAAGCGGTATATAAGTCTAACTGCTATTGCTATTGCTATTGCTATTGCTATGGCAAAAAAAGGCATTCTTCCTCAGAGGAAGGAGAAACAGCGTAAAACAGTGCTGCCCACCCCTAGCTTCTGAAGCTGGTCCAGAAGAATATCATGATCAATGGTCCTGAGAGCTCAAGAACAAGAGGGATGGATTCAATACCACATCCTACTCCCATAAGAGATCATCCAAAACCACAAGCAATTTCATCTTAGTCAGAGGTGGTATTCATGAACCACTACCGGTTCGGAGGGAACCAGTAGCGGTGGCTGCAGTAAGCTCTGCCCACCTGCCCCGATGTAATGCGCGAGCACTACGCATGCACAGATGAGGCGCGAGCGTGCTCACCTTTGTGAACTGGTAGGGAAGGTAACTGAATCCCACCTCTGATCTCAGTCGCATACCACACATGATTGAAAGGTGTCCAGATAATCAATTCCATCCTTTTTCAGTCCTTCGAAGCTGTAGTGTGACTACCTTCCTGATAGTTGTTGAACACATGATTAGGTGGCTTGATCAATGTTTTTCAGAACTTTCTGGGTCTTTGTTTTTTCTCATTTTTGCAAAGCCCAGATTCCTTCAGTTGTATTTTGCACAGCTTGAATTTGCAGCTGGTGGGGTTTTTTTCTTAACTTTATCCAGATATCTACCATACAAGACTTCCTCTTTGAATGAGTCATATTCACATCATAGTCTATTTGTACATTTCACAAAGGAATAAGTTTCCTGACAAAGGTTGTGGGCTCACAGGGACATCAAAAAGCCCTTCATGGTATTGGACCTGGGTACTTGAGAGACCGCCTGCTGCCAATTACCTCCACTAGACCGATTAGATCCCACAGATTAGGCTTCCTCCGAATTCCATCCGCCGCCCAATGTCGACTGGCGACTACTCGGAGGAGAGCCTTCTCTGTGGCTGCTCCGACCCTCTGGAACGAGCTCCCCGTGGAGATTCGAACCCTCACCACCCTCCAGGCCTTCCGCAAAGCCCTTAAAACCTGGCTGTTCTGACAGGCCTGGGGCTAAAGAACTGTTGCCCCCGCCTCGAATTGGTATGACTGTTGTGTTTTAATTATGTATTGTTTTTTATGTCGTTTAAATTCTTGTTTGTATCCCCCTTCCCTGGTTGAGTTGTGAGCCACCCTGAGTCCCCTTCGGGGAAAAGGGCGGCATATAAATAAAATCAACATCAACATCAACAACATCAAAACTTTCAAATAAAGCAGTTAAGTCTTCTGTGTCTACAAATTTTACACTGAAGTTCCATGGGTTTGACAAAAGTTTGCATGGTGGCATCTAGGATATCTTCACAAAACCATAGATGAAACCTGTCCAGATTGGTTGGGGCAAGTGATGGGCCCTTGAAAAGAAGACACCCATTCTCTCCCTCAAGGAAGAGTTAGTCACCATCCAAACCCAATCTAGCACCCCTCCCAAGCACATTCACCAACAGGGAGGGACATGGATCCCTAGTAAACATTGATATTATGAAGACTACGTCTGCTACTTCCTACCAATAAATTGTCTTGGCATTGATTTCCTCCTTAATTATACTCACATGAAATATAATCTAAATCATTGCTGCACAGCATCTGAAAAAAATATAGTGCTAAAGGCAGTAGCAAAAACATTTAGAATCTGAAGTTAAAATTACTGGAATCATGTAGAGTGGAATCAATCAACATTTTTTTTTAGTTCAGCCCAACTTTTGACATGTAGAGAGTTTGGCTAGGTTTGATAGGCAGAATAGAAAGAATAGTTGGGTCCATATTGAGGTTCTGGGTTTTCAGAGAAGGAGACAAAGCTTGAAAATAAATGCACAATATGATGGTCTGACATAGAAGTTGTTCAAACATCATACTACACTACATAAAGGTCTCTATAGCAATAGCAAGAGCAGTTAGACTTATATACCGCTTCATAGGGCTTTCAGCCCTCTCTAAGCGGTTTACAGAGTCAGCATATCGCCCCCACAGTCTGGGTCCTCATTTCACCCACCTCGGAAGGATGGAAGGCTGAGTCAACCTTGAGCCAGTGAGATTTGAACCGCTGAACTGCAGGTAACAGTCAGCTGAAGTGGCCTGCAGTACTGCACTCTAACCACTGCGCCAACTCGGCTCTATGCAAAACATTCTCAACATCCATTTGAATACAGTGGACATTGATTGATTGATTGATTGATTGATTGATTGATTGATTGATTATGTGCTATCAAGTCATTGTCTAGTCTTAAGAGTCACATAGATAGATTCTGCCCATGACAATCTGTTCCTAACCTTGCTTTTCAAGCCATTGCCACTGAAGCTGTATCCATTCATCTTACTGCTGGTTCTGCTCTTCTTCCCTTCCCTTCCAGTTTTCCTAGCATTGAAACCTTCTCCAGAGAGCTTGGTCTTTATATAATGTGTCCGAATTAGGATAATTTGAGCCTGGTCACTTGTGTTTCAAGTGAGAAGTCTGGGTTGATTTGTTTCATGCACCATTTGTTTGTTCAATGGTCCTGAGAGGTCAAGAACAAGAGGGATGGATTCAATACCACATCCTACTCCCATAAGAGATCATCCAAAACCACAAGCAATTTCATCTTAGTCAGAGGTGGTATTCATGAACCACTACCGGTTCGGGGGAACCAGTAGCGGTGGCTGAAGTAAGCTCTGCCCACCTGCCCCGATGTAATGTGCGAGCACTAAGCATGCAAGTTATTCCACCACTGTTACTACTAATGGTAAAGTCTAGTAAGATGTAGGGTCTAACTCACAAGGAGTTTAAGGTCATCTTAACATGAATGAAGCTATACATTAAACAATTCGGATTTCGGATTTCGGATTTATTTATTTATAGGCCGCCCTTTTCCCTGAGGGGAAATTATTGCAACACGCTCTACATGGGGCTACCCTTGCTGATCCATGGTATTCTCCAGTCTTCTCCAACACCAAACTTCAAAAGATATTCTTCTTATCCTTCTCCTGACTCTAGGTAGTCCTCATTGGGGGATTGCATATTTTTAAGTAAGAGGTGAAATCAAAGAGGTGTTTGCATGCAAAATTATCTAGTATTTCTTTGCTTCTTTGTCTAGATGCTTTCAGAACCTACCATTGTCTCCCCATTTGTCTTGGCCTTTTCCCTGTTTCCTCTGATGAAAAGTGATATGCCAAGGACTGGATGTTTCAAATATTCAATACTTAAGATAAACTCTGGTCTGTTAAAAAAAACCTGTTATTTTTGTTTCCCCAGCTTCATTCCATTATTTGAAATATTTGAAACTTTGGATGACATGGTCTGAATCATTCTGGAGTCCAAAACATTGATTCTTCCAAGTTCTCTCTACCTTTCAACATACGGCCTGTATGTCGAATTGGGATTGCTTTCTGCATGGTTCCAGATCATGAAGAGAGGGTCCCACTCTTTAATATCACATATGTTCAGTTTGTCAGAATGAGGGCCAGCTAGGGTGGAGAGAGAGAAAAATATGGCCATGAGAATATATGATGCGTTAATGTTTTTTTTTTGAGAGTATAATAATGGCTGCCATGTGAAGAAAGGAATTCTGAATGACAAGTATTTATTATATATTACAACTCCTTTTCAGCAGAGCAATTATACGAAGGAGTTAACCAGAAAGCAGCACATGATGGCCCATAGTGAATCATGTTCTGTCATTTTAGACCAGGAATGTGATAAATGGCTTGCTAAAAACGAGGGGGAAATGAAGGTGATAGGCTTATTGACTGTTAGGAAGCATAGTCCAGGGAATTCCATAGGCAAGTCCAAAAGTGTGAGCTAAGCAACTTAAAGATATTAATATTTTAGAATTTCCCGAAGGCATTTAGGTATCAGTTAAAATACTAATGGGACATTATGGCTATTTTGGAAGGAAAAAAAAGCAAAAAAGCACTTTCCACCTTTTAATTCATCTTGGAAGGTTGCACTATGCTAGTCTGCGGAAGAAAGAAGTTGATTTTTTTGGACAGAAAAGTGGTCTCAATTCCCTCTGCTTGCTTCTCTCTTTGACATAAGCAGAACAGGAGTCTGATGCCTCGTTCCCTACGGCTTTTCCGATAGATTTTTTTTTTAAAGCAGCTTTTCAGTATCATCAGCCCTTTTCTCTGTCTCAGTTATTATTAAGGAGGGCAACACATGATGCAAACTGGTCCAGCTACTTAGGCTGCAAATGTAAAGTAAGACAAATTACCGAATAAGATAAACATGTCCTGTAACAAATGTCATCCTATATTTATTTTCTCACGCTGCAGGGTCTAGAGAAAGTTATTCTGAAGATCTCCATGGATGTGCTGGAAGGGACGGAGGAGGGATGGTGTTTGCCCCGTGGCACAACAAAACCGCGGTCCACTAAAGCGCGCCCGATTAAAGCACGTACCTGACGTCATCAGTAGCGCGACAAATACGACCGTGGAGAAAAAAGGGTGCTTTAAAAAGCGCTTTTAAAGCAAGCCGATTCACGTTAAGATAAGGGTTAGGTTTAGGGTTAGGGTTAGGGTTAGGGTTAGGGTTAGGGTTAGGTTAAGCGTTAGGGTTAGGTTTAGGGTTAGGTTAAGCGTTAGGGTTAGGTTTAGGGTTAGGTTAAGGGTTAGCGTTAGGTTTAGCGTTAGGTTAAGGGTTAGGTTTAGGCTTAGGTTTAGGGTTAGGTTAAGGGTTAGGTTTAGGGTTAGGTTTAGGGTTAGGTTTTGGGGGGGTTAGGTTTAGGTTTATGCGTTAATTTTAGCTTTACCGCTCACAGCGTGCTTTTTTCGTCGCGCTGTGATGACGTCAGGTACGTCGTCGAGCGTGCTTTAGTCAACCGCGGTTTTGTGGTGGAACCATTTGCCCAGGGAAAATGGTTTCTGTGTGGGAA